>NC_087159.1:5162500-5170000 GCF_035594125.1 Scylla paramamosain | reverse complement strand
TCACCACCACAAGCGCCATCACTAGTAACTGGTTCCTTTCAGCTCAGGACTTCATTAACTTCTTTCTCTCCTCCTCCTCCTCCTCCTCCTCTTCTTCATCTTTCTTCTTCTTCTTCTTCTTAATCTTTATTTGCTTGCTCTAAGTTGTTATATTTTCTCATTTTCTTAATCCTTCCTTAACTTCATCTTTCTTTATATTTTTTTTTTCATTTGCTTGCTCTAAGTTGTTCTATTTTCTCATTTTCTTATTCCTTTCTTATTATTTTATTATTGCATCTTCTTCCGTCGTGTTTTCCATCACGTTTCTCCTCTTTCTCCTCCCTCTTCTCATCCTATTCCTCGTTCTTCTTCGCCTTCTTCTTTATTCTTTATTTTCTCTCTCCTTCGCCTTTCCCTTATGCTCCTCTTCTATCTTTATAATTTTCTCTCTCTCTCTCTCTCTCTCTCTCTCTCTATTATTTTCTCTTCTTCCTTCGTCTCTCCTTCTCCTTTATCTTTATCACTTTCTTCTCTTTCTCTTCCTTAATGTTCTCTTCTTGCTCCTCTTTTCTTCCCATCCCTCTTTATTATTTTTCCTGCTTCTCCTATTCTTTCTTGTGGTCCTGTTCCTCCTCCTCCTCCTCCTCCTCCGTCAGCGCCACCTGCAGTTCACTCCCGCCCACACATGAATCATGGTAAATATATTGTAGCTCCCCCGCCTGCCATTAAAAGGAATGTATTGCCGGAGTGCTTGTTCGGGGCTTTGGGTCGAGGAGACTTTATGTCGCGAGTAAATTGCCGAGAAGAATAAGAATTACTGATGTACTCGAGGTGAAGCTGCAGCGGGAATACGTTGACGTTGATTCCGGAGCTTCATTTTAGTGTGTTGACCTTTTTCTCTGTCATGATGTTACTCATTTATTTATTTATTTTTTTATTTATTTTATCGTTCGCAACACTAAAGAATTGTTACGGACGCAGGAAAAAATATATATAAAGAGGTTAATAAGAAGGTGCACCAGGAATATGTTTGCGTTGGTTCCGGAGTTTCGTTCTTACGTGCTTATCGTTTCGCTCCTATGGTTGTCCTTTGTTGACTTTTATAGCACTTAAGAATTGCTATAGATGAAGGTAGATGATTTTTTTTTTCTTTTTTTATCTATCTGATTATACGGCCATTTCAGAGACTGGTATGCAAAGAAGAGTATCCAAAAAGAATCGTAATTATTAGATTGTCTAGCAGTATTTTATCACTATGTATGGTCTTCATTAACGTTCATAGCATTGTAATGAATTGTTTCGAGTAGAGGAAAAGGCGTAAGGAGGCAGATTTTGTCTTTTCTAGTTTATAGAGCTATTGAAGGGACTGTAGTATGCAAAAAAAAATGTCCAAAAAGTTGTGGTCATCTTTCACTGCTTTTGTTACCCCTTGTTACTGTTCACAGCACTGTTAAGAATTGTTATAGACACAGGAAGTATAAAGAGGTATTTTTTTTATTTGTTCCAGCGCTATTTATGAGACCGTAGTATATAAAAAAAAAAACGTCTAAAATTTGTAGTTATAGGAAGATTGTTTAGCAGTGATAGCATCCAACATACGAGTACATCTTGGTTTATGATGGTGTAGATGAGTTGGGCTAAGAGGGTTATGAAATATATTCAGAAAAAGCGGAATAGAAAAACTGGTGAAGCAGAAAAAAAAAGAGTTAAATGTTGTGAATACAGGAAAAATAGTTTGGCACTAATAGGATTCAACCACCTATATCTTGATTTATAAACGTGTAAATGAGTCAAGCCAGCGGGGGTTATAAAATCTCCTACGGAAGAAAAAAAAAACGGAAAAAAGTTCATTCAATTAGCTGAGTAGAAAAAACAAATGAAGTAGAAAAAAAGGTCCCAGTCGGAGAAGCCAATCTTGTCCTGAGTCTTCTGTGTTCCCTTCTGTGTCCCTACGATCCAATCTGCTCTAAGTAAACACCACCACAATAAAACACCACTAACTCACACACCATTTCCACCTCCACCCCACACCCGCGCCCCTTCAAATGAGTTCCCTACGCTCAAAACACTTTCCTGCGCCATGAAAATTTACAGCTGGCCTATAAAACTCCGCCGATGGGTTAAAGGATAGACAACAAAATGGGATGTCTTGCTCTAAATCTCCCCTTTGTTCCCTACAGCCTCAATATCCGCACCTTCCTTCCCCCTTGCTTCCCTTTACATATTCATCCAGCGCACCAAAAATTCTCCTTCCCACTGTAATGAATAAGGGTGTGGAAAGATAGCTATTTACCTCAGCGACGCCTCTGGGCCTCCGTAAGCTTCCATTGACATTTTCTTGACCGGTATCAGGGAAAACTTACTGACTTAGTACCCACGAGAGGGTAATCTAGAGTGCCTGTGAGTGCCTGGGAGGGCCTGGGAGTTCTGGGCCAGCTGCGGAGGAACATGAGGAGGAGGAGGAGGAGGCGGCACTGAAGTAGGAGAGAAGGCAAGAGAGGAGAGGAGAAAGGAGAGAACGAAGAAAGAAAAAAGGAGAGGAGAATACGAAAGAAAGGAGAGAACGAGAGGAAAGGAGAGAAGGAGGAAAGGGGAAAGGCACTGAAGGAGGAGACCAGAATAAGAGAAGCACGTGAAGCAGAAGGGAAGAGGAGAAGAGGAGGATATGGACCAGGAGTAAGCCGAGGAGAAGGTAGAGAGAGAGAGAGAGAGAGAGAGAGAGAGAGAGAGAGAGAGAGAGAGAGAGAGAGAGAGAGAGAGAGAGAGAGAGAGAGAGAGAGAGAGGAGTCTGCACTGAAGGAGGCGGAGGAGAAGAAGAGATGGAGGATGCAGAGGACGCAAAAGGGTGGAAGAAGCGAAGATGGAGAAGATAAACATAAACGGAAGAGCAGGCAGATGTAAAGAGTGTGCATTGGTGCGGGGCCTTGGCTTGCCAGACGGAGAGGAAGGGATTAAGGGGAGCATACAGGGAGGTCTCAGTGAGGCCGAGCGATGGGCACACTCCCTGTTGTTTACACCCGTGGCGTCACGCAGGGTATTGACTATCTCGTTTCCCGAGCGATCGGTCAGCCAGGAGAGGGAGGGAAGGGACGAGCGAGAGAGACCGAGGGCTGAATAAGTGACTTTGAGGGCCAGTGACGAGGGAATGACAGCAAGGGACAGCGGACGGGTGATGAGAGAGGAAATGTCGTTTGAGAGCCACACGCAGACGAAGGGAGACTGGAATATAGTGAAAAAAATGGTGAATTATGGGTCTTATACGTAATGAAGACGAATGGTGGTGGCTGGTGATGTGTATGGTGATTTCTATGGTGATTTATGACCTGACATGTGAAGGAAAATCAGGTATTCTGCTGTCATTCATTCGAGACCCCTCTTTAACTCCCTATTCACCACAGTCTTGGAGATAAATAGATCGATTTCAGTATGGATGTGGGAAATGGAAGTGAGAATATGGTGAACCTTAAGGCATTACATGATAAAGGGTGGAGTTTTGAAGGTATAAAGGTACCCCAGGCAGCCACTCACTCACTCACCTGCCCGCCGCCGATTGTAAGCAGGCGAAAGGCTTCAGAGTTTGAGTGGGGGAGGAAAAAAAAAAAAAAAAGAGGACTATTCAATACTTCAAGGTAAAGCCGAACAAGTGAATGCTACTGAATAGATCCTGGTTCATTCAAGTGAACGTCAGTCGTGTGTGTGTGTGTGTGTGTGTGTGTGTGTGTGTGTGTGTGTGTGTGTGTGTGTGTGTGTGTGTGTGTGTGTGTGTGTGTGTGTTTGTCTGTCTATCTGCCTTCCTCTCTACTTGCTTGTCTGTCTGTTAATCTATTAGCCTGTCTGCCTGCCTATTGTCTCTTAGTTTGTCTGTCTATCTAATAATACAGAACAACCTACCACTACCATCATACCTAAACTAATCAACATATCGACTTCAGAAGAGGCAGTAAAGGGAATCTCAACTCTGAAACCATTGCATCTACCAAGCAGGACACTAAAGATAACAAACACGCGAGAAGCATATAAGCAGAGGAAATATTAGACTCTTAACCGTCATGGAAAATGTTCAAGGATTACAACTGCTTGCAGCTTGAAATAGTTGTATATTTAAAACCACGCAACGATGCAGCAAAGGAGAGAAAGAAGAAAAAGGAAAAGAGAAAATAAGAAAAGAAAGAATGCGCGGTTTCATCCACCATAACTTCTGCACAAAAATGCCATTACAGCAACACTAAACCCTCGTCAGACTCCACTCCTGACACGCCAGTTAGTCTTGCGCTCCTCGTCCCGTGAAGACAACAGAACAAACACGTGAGCGCTGCAGTGGCGAGCTGAGGAATCGGTGCCGCTCTTTCACAATGATAAACCAGAGACACAGACACACACTGCCATCTATTCTCTGAAGACGCTGCGTGACCCTTCAGTAACGCGTTGGACTCGCAGCCGAAATGTTGCGAGTTCGATCCCCACACGTGGTAGTTTCTTTAGTCAGTTTAATTGCGCCTTCCTAACCCTGGCCCATCACTGTCACCGTCACTGTGCAGCTTTCTTTGCCTTAACGCTGTGTGGCCTTAACTGTCTGCCGCATAATACTCCTCTTTCATGTAAAATACAAGATAAAATAAAGATAAGTTTTTTTTTTATATATTAATACAACTATCTACTGAACGTGACCAAGTGTTTGACCCTTTCAGTACCACGGCATCAATTTCATTATATTCTAGATATCATTGGACAATTTCATCTAGTTAAGGATACTTTTCGTCATCAAAGGATTATAAAATCATTTCGCTATTCATCAAACACAATTAGATCTTATTTACTCTGTTGAATTCGCTCAATGCGTTTTATTTTAGGAGTAAAACTGTAAAACGAAAAAACGTGGTTGGGTTGCTACACCAGACAACAGTTCTTTCTTAAAATAAATCTTTGACTCTCTGTCATCTGCTACTAATTCACTAACTTATGGAAGCTTAAACACGCCCGTCTTGATGACCATATAGATAACTGGAATAAGAATTACCTTCACAGCATACTATTATAACAACAACTGCCATGTACAACCATTACTGCACCACGCATTTTTTTTTTTTTCAGAAATTTCTCTTTTAATTTTCTTTCTTTCCATTATTTTGTTGCATAATTGCCTGGTTTTACTACTACTACTACTACTACCACCACCACCACCACCACCACCACTACCACATCACAACCACAACCAAAAAACAACAGTAAAAAATACAACCGAGAGTGTGTGTATGAAACTGCGAGCTCATTTTCCCCGGCTTTGTTTCCTTCAGCATTACCGGGGCGGGTCGTGTGCGTCTGGTGTGCATTAGGTTGAGCCAACACGTGTGCACGGAAACTTGTCGCTCGACGGAACAATTACCTCGAGGACACGCCAGCGGAAAATCACATCAACCGTAACGCAACGCAACGCGAGTTATTTTGCGAATATGATCGTGAGAGAGAGAGAGAGAGAGAGAGAGTGTGTGTGTGTGTTTGCCTGTCTGCTTCCCTTTGTGTGTCTTTGTTTAAACCTAAATTCAAACACAAGTACATCTGAGAACAAAGTATAATAATATTCATTCTGATACAAATACATTACCACATTCCTTTTTCCAGCAACCCTTCACCACCACCAACCCACACACACACACACACACACACACACACACACACACACACAATGATCATCCAATCATCTCTCTCGCATCGCAATCACCAGCTTGACACACTTCTCGACATTAACTTTTAGTAAACACCTGAGTGGACATTACCTGACTTCCGGGTGTCCCCCCAACCCCGCCCCCCTTATTCCCCCTCCCACATGCCAAGAATGTTTTTTTGTATAGCAGATACAAAAACATCACCGTTCTCTCTCTCTCTCTCTCTCTCTCTCTCTCTCTCTCTCTCTCTCTCTCTCTCTCTCTCTCTCTCTCTCTCTCTCTCTCTCTCTCTCTCTCTCTCTCTCTCTCTTAAATCCAATGAGTAGGTTAGAGCGAATTTAAAGCTCAAATTCAACATTTTTTTGTAAATATAATGAAGAAAATACGTGGATTGCGTTTTCAGTATTACTCCCACTTTTTTTGTTCGTGTTTTCCTACACGCGAGCTTATGCTTGTACGTACACACACACACGCGCACACACACACACACACACACACACACACACACACACACACACACACACACACACACACACACACACACACACACACACACACACACACGAATACGGACGTGCGTATTAAAGATTTCCTGGCTGGTTAGTATACATGTATGTATACTCTCTCTCTCTCTCTCTCTCTCTCTCTCTCTCTCTCTCTCTCTCTCTCTCTCTCTCTCTCTCTCTCTCTCTCTCTCTCTCTCTCTCTCTCTCTTCCATACCACAACACTTTCCTATTCCTTCGTATTTTCCACAAACTGGTTATCGGGGAATATCACTCCACTGCTAACTCCCACAACCTCCCAACACACACACACACACACACACACACACACACACACACACACACACACACACACACACACACACACACACACACACACACACACACACACACACACACACACACACACCCTTCCCCTCTTCCATCTCCCCTTCCCGTATTCCCCTATCGCTCTTATCCTCCTCTTCCCCTCTCCTCTCTCCCCACATCCTCTGCCAAAAGTCCTCCCCTGCACCCCTACACACGATAAAGTTGTATTTAGATTTTTCATCCCGGGGTGATGTGACAAAAAAAAAAAAGAGGAAAAATGTGTGCATGAGTATTGTAAAAGGAATGAAACGAAAATACCGGAAATATTAAAAAAGGGAGGGAGATATGGAGGTGCAGGTGAGAGAGAGAGAGAGAGAGAGAGAGAGAGAGAGAGAGAGAGAGAGAGAGAGAGAGAGAGAGAGATGGTGTAGTAAGGCGAAATTAAAGTTATATTAAGCTCCGGCCTTTGTATATTCTGTGTGTGTGTGTGTGTGTGTGTGTGTGTGTGTGTGTGTGTTATCTCTCTCTCTCTCTCTCTCTCTCTCTCTCTCTCTCTCTCTCTCTCTCTCTCTCTCTCTCTCTCTCTCTCCGTCGTACTCTTCACCGGGGATGCAGAATAAACTTCGCGGCAGGAAGTTTGCACAAGCCGGGGACTCGTGGCGGCTTCCAGAGGGGAGCAACTTCACGAGTCGCCGCGCCCCTTCCTTATTGGCGGGATGCAATTCTGAACCCATTTCCCTGTCAGGTCTTTTCCTCTTAATTATCCGTCAATTTTGAGAAGGACGAGGGGGAGGGGGAGGAGCAGGAGGAGAAGGAGGAAGAAGAGGAGCAGGAGGAGGGAAAGATGGTGAATATGGAAGAAGAGGAGCAAGAGGAAGAGAATGAAGGCAGGGAAAGTGAAGGAAGAAGAGATGGACATGTAGGGGAAAGAGGAAAAGTAGAAGGAGAAAGACAGGAAGGGAGAGGAGGGGAAGGAGGAGGGAGATGACGGGCATGTGGGAGAAGGAGGAAGAGTAGGAAGAGAAGAAGGAGAAGGAGGAGGAGG
>NC_087159.1:5147500-5157500 GCF_035594125.1 Scylla paramamosain | reverse complement strand
GGCAAACAAGCAAAGAACGGAATGAAAATTTGTGAAAATTATCTCATAAAACTACTAACAAAGAGACGAAAAAAAACATTCACTTGATAACAAACAAACAAGCAAATAAACAGGAAAAAAACACAGATAAATAAAGAACAGCCTTAGATAACAAGAAAATTAACCTACAAGAATAAAAAAACAAACAAACATACAAAGAGAAAAAAACACTCATTTGCCAACAAGCAGCAAAAGACAAAGAGACAGACAGACAGACAGGCAAAGACAGAGTAAAATTAACTTGACTAAATTCCTAACAGACAAGGGACAGACGCGGAGACAAGGGAGGACAAAGGCAGCAGCGGACATACCACACACCCTTCTCTCCCCTCTCTCCCCTCACTGCCCTGCCATCACCTGCCATCACCTGTCTGGCTCAAATATTCCCTGAGTGGCGGCGGCTCACCTGACGCGGCTGCAGGCAGAGTGTCAGCCGCTGGTTGGAGCACAATTGAATGATTCACTTTCCTCCACCTCCCTTTCTTCCTCCTCTGTTTCTCTCTCTTCTTCTTCCTCCTCCTCCTCCTCCTCCTCCTCCTCCTCCTCCTCCTCCTCCTCCTCCTCCTCCTCCTCCCTATCGGTATGTCTTCCCGTAATGAAGTTAGAGTTGTACTTGTTACCTCTCTCTCTCTCTCTCTCTCTCTCTCTCTCTCTCTCTCTCTCTCTCTCTCTCTCTCTCTCTCTCTCTCTCTCTCTCTCTCTCTCTCTCTCTCTCTCTCTCTCTCTCTCTCTCTCTCTCTCTCTCCGTGTCTCTAACCCTTTAACATGATCCCTCCAACCCTTCATTCCTGTTCCCTCTGTAATTTGTCTTTCTCTCATCCCCTCCATCTACACTCTCTCTCTCTCTCTCTCTCTCTCTCTCTCTCTCTCTCTCTCTCTCTCTCTCTCTCTCTCTCTCTCTCTCTCTCTCTCTCTCTCTCTCACTCACTGTTTCTCCCTTTCTCACTATTTTCTTTTCCTCCCTTCCTTCCACTTTCCCCAATTACCTTTTCACACCCCGTCCTTCTTGTCGTTCCCTCTTCCTTTCCACAACTCCATCCGTCTTTTCACTCTCCATCTCTCCTTCTTTGCCTCCTTCCTCTTCTTGCATATCTAAGTTTCTCATTTTCCTCTCCTCTCTCCTTGTCTTCATCTCTGTGTTCCATTCCCTCATTGTCTCTCTCTTTCTCTCCCTCTCTCCTTCTCTTACTTTCGTCCATACCTTCCTTTCCCCTTTCCCCTTTGATCTCTTGTACGTTCTTCCTTATTTTCCAACTTTCGCCCTTTCCTTTGTTGCTGCCTCCCACCCTCCCTCTCTCGCTCTCTCGTTCCCTGCCTGGCCGCCTGCCTCCCTTCCTGGTCAGTTATAGCCGCGCCCCGTCAGGAACCCCCGCCACTTCCCGGAACAAGGCGCCACTGGTGATTAGGAGGCAAATGAACACAACACCTGCAAGGGTTTGACCTCCTTTGCCACCAAGATTACCTTCTTCGCCACCACCACCATCCACCACCACCACCACCACCACCGTTGTATTTTTCATTGAGTACTTGATTTTCTTAGTGATTTGGTGATTTATTTAGTTTTCTTTTCGTTAATTAATTGTAGTTGCTGCCACCATCATCATTAACCCTCATTGTTGTTCCCTTCTATACCTCAGTCATCACTATTGTTCCCGCCACCACTGCTAAGAAATTGCTATCACCACTATCACCACGCTTAATGTACTGGTTATCTTGTCACTACCATCTGTCATCACTGGTACTGCCTTGATAACTGGAAGCCTCTGTCATAACCACCACCATTGTCATCACCACCATCAACAACAACAACAACATTAACAATTAACAACATCAACGTCACCACCACTACCACCACTGCCGACAACAAACACAACAGCAACAACAACAACAACAACAACAACAACAACAACAACAACAACATTATATAAAAAAAGAAAAGACAGCAGTAATACTAATGATTAAAGGATGAAATAAAATTAATATCCCGCATCCCACACTTCAATGCCTGATCGTCTCTGTGACCCGCAACAAATTATTCAGTCGCCTAATGCCGGAAGCTAAAACGAAAAAAAAAAAAAAAAAATGTCAGTCAATACTGTCAAGTTCATTTTTAGAACACTTCAATTTAATCCCTTGATCTTTTTTTTAACGGAAGGGATAAACATTTTTTTCTTTTTCTCTTTTTTGGGGGCAGGGTGGAGGAGAGGAGGGCGATATGAGGTAAGGCGGGTCACGGATTGGTAAATATTTCCCCAAACGCTTTAACTGTTTATTTTATGGAATATTTTAGACCCCGCCTCCCTTTACGGTTGGACATTTTCATTCGTAATATATTTTTGGGGGGAAGGAGAAGGAAATGAAAGAGAAGGAAGGGAAAGAGAGGGAGGAGAAGAAGGAACCTGTGGACGAAAACTTAAGTAAATGAGAAGGATAGAAGAGAAAGGAGGAGGAGGAGGAGGAGGAGGAGGAGGAGGAGGAGGAGGAGGAGGAGGAGGAGGAGGAGGAGGACGAGGAGGAGGAGGAGCAAACCAAGGAGAGCAATAAAAGAAAAAGGCTGTGAAGAAATAAAATGAAGCGGCGGAAGAGACGCAAAACGAAGGGGGAAGTGAAGAAGGACGTGGAAAGGGAGGACGGTAAGGACGAGGACTAAAGAAACTGGAGGGAAAGAAGAGGAGAAGGACGAAGAGGAGAGGAGGAGGAGGAAGAGGAGATAAATGTGAGCCACGGGAGTGAAATATTACAGACCAAACACATAGTAATCTTCCACCACCACTACTACTACTACTACTACTACTATTACTACTACTACTTCCACTACTACTACCACCACCACTACTACTACTACTACTCCGACTACTACCACTACCACCACTGCCCCAATAACACGTCAGAAATATAAACATTCATTAAAACACCAGTAACAGCAGCAGCAGGAACAGGAGCAGCAATAATAGCAGCAACGACAACAAATTAATGAAAGTCCCTCCCTTTTTTATCTCGTTTACCTTCATGAAAACTTGGACCTTTGATGGAATTCCAGTAGTTTTCGTTCGTTAGCTGCCCTCATTAAATTACTTTTATAATGTTTGTTTTATTTCCGTCTCCCTTTCCCCTTTGGTGCATGTGTGTGTGTGTGTGTGTGTGTGTGTGTGTGTGTGTGTGTGTGTGTGTGTGTGTGTGTGTGTGTGTGTGTGTGTGTGTGTGTGTGTGTAGTAATTCTCTTAAAAATCATTATCTTTTTATATAGAAAGGCTTCTTCTTTGAGATATAACGGAGACAAGAGTTAAATAAAGCTTTCTCCTCCTCCTCCTCATCCTCCTCCTCCTCCTCCTCCTCCTCCTCCTCCTCCTCCTCCTCCTCCTCCTCTGAATCCCTACTAATTCCCGTGGGTATTTATCACCTTCTGTCCCCAGCAAGCCTCAGGGAAAGAGAAACGTAGTACATATCTGGTAATTGGCTTACAGCAAGAGACAAGAGAGAGAGAAAAAAAAAAGAAAAAAAAGAGTCAAGGAAAAAAATACAATAAAAGATCTTTGTTATGGTTATTTGTCAATTAATGTTGAGACATTGATTTGTACGTTCTCTCTCTCTCTCTCTCTCTCTCTCTCTCTCTCTCTCTCTCTCTCTCTCTCTCTCTCTCTCTCTCTCTCTCTCTCTCTCTCTCTCTCTCTCTCTCTCTCTCTCTCGTAAAAAGATAAAAATAGAACAGAAAATATAGAAAGTTAAGAAGAAAATCCTGCACTTGTTAAAAAGCCGTTGGTTGACATAATTTCTCTTATTATCTCATTAACTCCTCGACGACAGACCAAGGTGCTATTTCTCCTCCTCCTCCTCCTCCTCCTCTTCCTCCTCCTCCTCTTCCTCTTCCTCTTCCTCTTCCTCCTCCTCCTCCTCCTCCTCCTCCTCCTTCTTCTCTCCCTCTTCCTCCTCCTCCGGGTCTCTTCTCTTCTCCATTTCTTCCTCGCGTGTTCATAACAGGTACTACTTTATAAATTGTGGATATCATTAATTCATTAAAGAGATTAGCATTTTTTTTCTCTCTATCTCTTTTATCATCTTTTTATTCCTGAACTTTTCTCAGGATTAAAGGTAAGTAATTTCCTCTCTATATGTATCTATCCATCTACCTAACTATCTATCTATCCATCCATCTATCTCCCTAATTATATTTTTACATCCAATATTTTTCCACTGAATTTCCACTCCAACCATCCTTTTTTGCCTTCCTGAAACTCCTGTGGATGAGACTGTGCAGCCCAAACACTTCCCCAAAACTGCCTCGTTAAAATCAACTCATCAATTCCTGTTTACCTTTTTTTTCCCCCTTTACTCCATTGTATTCCCTCCCTCTTCCCTTCCCCTAACTAATATCAAAACAGATCCTTACCCCCTCCTGTTCTCTCTCGATGGTGACGTCTGGAGGCTACAGTCCGTTTTCTCTCTTTTTTTTTTTTTAATGGATAACATCGATAAATAATACAAGAAGGAAATAAAAAATCGGTTTGTTTAAGAATTTTGGTTTACTAGTGTATACTTTAGTAGGAGATGGTTGAGTTCAGGAAAAAGAAAATAATAAAAATTAAAAAATGAAAAGGGGATAAAATGAAATGATGGATAGGGAGCAAAATAAGGTAGTGAAAAATAAGATGAAAAATTATGAATAGTAAAATAGATTAAAGAGGAAGAGGATAGATTGCAAGGTTAAGATAAGTAAATAAATAAATGAAAGGTAAAAATTTTAAAATAGAAGAGAAGAAACAAAATGCAGTAAAAGAAGAAGGTGGGAGAAAAATACTTCATAAACCGAAACTGAAGAGAAGGAAGATAAACTGCAGGTTAAAAATGTATAGAAAAAATAAATAAATAAAGTGAAGAAAGGAAGGAGCAGAAAGTAAGGAAGGCAGGAAGACGACAAACATAGTAGAGAAGAAGGGAAGAAAAAAAAAAAAAAGATCCACCGCAAGTTAGAAAGTGAAACTGGAATTGACGAGTAGGAAGGAAGACGTGATCCGCAAGTTGTATGTAAGTTTGAGAAGGAAAAATAAGAAAGCGAGGAAAAGGTTAAAAAAACAAAAAAAAACAAAGCAAACTATTGATCCCACCTTCGCGTCTCTGCTTACAGTCATGCACGAGACTTTTACTTTTTTCTTTTTTTCTTTATTTTCCTTCTTTCCTCTGTTTCCTCTGTTCCTTTCTTTTCTCCGTTTTTTCTGAAGTCTTCCTCTCTGTTTTCCTTTCCTCTTTTCTTGATTATTTTCTTTTTCTTTTTTCCTTCTCGTTTTACTTCTTTCTTATCTTACTTTCTTTATCTGTTCCTTTTTTCATTCGTTTTCTTTTCCCTTAAATCTTCCTTTCTGCCTCCTTTTCTTCTTTCTTCGCTTTCTTTCTTTCTTTTCGCTTCATTTTCTTTCCTGTAATCTATCCTTCTTTATTAATCACATCTCCCCTTTCTCTCTCCTTCTACTCTTTCCAATTTGTGTTTCAATTTCACCCTCTTTCCTTTGTTTTTTTTTTCTTTTTCTTTTTCGTCCACTCTTTCCTCCCATCCTTCTTTCTCCCGGCCTTGTTTCTTTTGTTCCCTTCTTCCTCCTCACTGCACTCAAAATGGCATCAGGTGACCGCTGCTTCATCATTTCCTTCGTTATTAATTTCTCCTTTCTTCGTATTTGTTTCGTAACAGCTTTTCATCTACTTCCGGGAATCGCGTTCGACTGTGAGTGTTCTTGGCTTTAGTGTGTTTTAAAATGGAAGATGTCCAAGATTCTCTCTCTCTCTCTCTCTCTCTCTCTCTCTCTCTCTCTCTCTCTCTCTCTCTCTCTCTCTCTCTCTCTCTCTCTCTCTCTCTCTCTCTCTCTCTCTCTCTCTCACGCACAAAGTATTTTAACACCTCAAAACAAAATCCTGAATGGGAGACAACAGGTATTTTTTGTTCCACCTGCGGATTCTGCTCTTTAATCTTCCCTGTGGTGGGGAGGACGTGCGGGGGAGGTGCAGAGTGGAGGCTCATGTTTGTCTTTGTTTGCCTTGTTTTATTATTCCTGTGTAGCATGGGAGGGTGATGTGTAGGGGGAGATGACGGGTAAGTGAAGGTGTCAGTGAATGAGTGACTGAATGGCTAGTTGAATCGGTAAAGAGTGAAAAGTGAAGGGTTGAGTGAGTGAATTCATGAACAGGGCTTTTCTGTGTGTAGGAGTGTCTGACTGACTGCCTGAATGAGTGAGTGAGTGAGAGCTCGATGGAGTGAGCTAGCGAGTGAGAAGACAAGTTAATGTATTAAAGTGAGTGGCATCTTGACTGATTCTCACTTACTGACTAACCTAGTGACTGACTGACGGATGTAGTGATTAAGTGAACAAGTGAGTGAGTGAAGAAGTGAATATGAGTGGATGAATGAAAGAGTGAACATGTGAGTGAGTGAGTGAGTGAGTGAGTGAGCAACGGGATGAGTTGGATAGCAAATGAGAGAGCAAATTAATTGGTTAGTAAATGAATGAATGAGAATTAGACTTACAAACTAACTGGATGACTGACTAAATAACTATCTGAATAACTAAGAACAATGAGTACTGATGCGAGTGAGTGAGTGAGTGAGTGAGTGAGTGGACAGCGGTGACATTGCACATCCGTCATTGATGAGTGACACACAGTAGCACAGGTGGTGGGGACATAAACTTTAAGTACTCCTGTGGGAGGTGACCCCGACACTAATAAGCCGTGTTGTGTAGTGTACATAGAGGGACAGGGTGACAATGGCAGGGGTTTAGGGCAGGGCGGAGCAGGGGTGGACTGAAAGGGCTGGGGTGTGCGAAGAAAAAAAGGTGAGGATCCATTTTTAATACGAGGGGGAGAAGGGGAGAGAGACATAGGAGGAGGAGGAGGAGGAGGAGGAGAAATACAACAGAATACATAGGGATAACAAACAGCAGCAGATCTATTGACGCCAAGAGGCTATTTGTAATATGATATTCTAATTCAAAATATAACACGTAATATAATGAAAGCTAAAAAAAAGAGAAGAAAGAAGAGGAGAAAGAGAAAGGAAAGGAGAGAGAGAGAGAGAGAGAGAGAGAGAGAGAGAGAGAGAGAGAGAGAGAGAGAGAGAGAGAGAGAGAGAGAGAGAGAGAGAGAACGTAAGTGAAATAAGTAAAACGATGATGAGGAACGAAAAGAGGAAATGGCAAAGATTAAAAAAAAAGTGAATTGCGATGAAAAATTATACATAAAAGGAAATTTCTAAATAAGTCATGATGAGAAAATGTCAAGAGGAAAATGAGTAAAAAACATGAAGGAAAAATGAGACTTGGTAACTAATTAATCATCAGAAGTCGCAAAAACAAAAACAACCAAGACAGAAAGTGATAATAACCACATGAGAAAGAATATATATAAAAAAAAAATCAGACAACACGTACAGCAATTAAAAAGGAAACAAACAAACCAGCAAATATAACAACAACAACAACTACTACTACTACAACTACTACTACTACTACTACTACTACTACTACTACTACTAATACTACTACTACTACTACTACTATTACTACAAAAAGAAAAAAACATCAACAGCAGCAGCATTTGCGAAACATAAATACAACAATAAATAGATAAGAGACAAATAAATAGATAAATAAGTAAATAAATAACGAAAAACTCGCGGATAATGAAACAAACATGACATGGAATCTCTCTCTCTCTCTCTCTCTCTCTCTCTCTCTCTCTCTCTCTCTCTCTCTCTCTCTCTCTCTCTCTCTCTCTCTCTCTCTCTCTCTCTCTCTCTCTCTCTCTCTCTCTCTCTCTCTCTCTCTCTCTCAAGTGTTTTGTGATCGCTTACCATTCAGGCTTCCGGTTGAGGCGTAACATATCACATTATTAACGCCACACAAACCTTTGCTCAACGAGGATTTTTGCAGCACCGGTGGACAGAAATTTTATTTAAATCAATAGGCTTCCAATATGAGCGGCTATTTACACCATTCAATAACGTGCAAAAAATAAAATTAGTCCCCCGGCGATGCATCCAGTATAAATAATCTCTCTCATGACTTTCTCTTTTTTTTTTCTTTTGTCCAATATATGAATTATTTCCACAAGCCGTATTACTGTAGCTTCATTAACTTTTTTTTTAAACCTGCGCCGTTGTTAGTGGTATTTTTATTCTGTAATTATTAGGTTTTTCATTCTGTTACTATTAAGGTTATACATCAAAATATCCTTCTCTCTCAGTCTCGATGTCTGTTTGCCTGTTTTATCTGTACGTGAAATATCTCAAAAGTTAACAGAAATTTTCATGATCCATGATTTCTCTAAAGTTTTTTTTTACATAAATCTACGGGACCGGTTTGTCAAATTTCATTTACCTCTACGGCTTGTGCTCTACATTTCATTTTATAACATGGCAATTTTTTTAAGATTCACGATATTTTCAAGCCCTCAAGATTTCCCCCTCTTGCAAAAGACTACAGAGGCAGCTTGCAAAAAATTCACTTACCTCTAAGGATCGTTTCATATTACTGCGACTCTAACGGAGGTATGGGTCCTCTAAGTTCTTTCCTTGTATCATTTTTCATACGGTAGTGATGAGAAAATATGGTTGTTGCTTCAGGCAGCGATAGAATAAGCGACACAAAATCACTGTCCCTCAAAACCAATGAAAACAATAGTGAACCTTCCAAAAATTATAACACCAACACCATCAACTAATGATAATAATAATAATAATGATAATAATAATAATAATAATAATAATAATAATAATAATAATAATAATATATAGAAAATAGCAATAATAAAAGACAACAATAAAATTAAAACAAACAAAAAGCGAAAAAGAAAACACACAAGGAGCAAAACATCACACCCACCCAGCGGCACCCTACACCAAAAAATAAATAAATAAATAAACAAAACGAGAAATACCAGACAAACACACCACCAATCCTCACCCACTCACACACAACAGCACAAAAGCACCAACAAACACATGAATAAGCATAATGAGATGAATAATTGCCTACCTTGAGCTAATCTGGCTTCGCTTGATCTCCGTGTCTGCATTTGTCTTCTGCGTGCGCCTCACCAAGCAGCTCGGAGCGTGTAGAAGTGCTAAGCGGCTGCCAGACAAAAGCATGGTTTCAGGGTCTGCAGGGAAAGTTAGATCATGAGCATTAATTTAAGTTACGGTCTGTCTTCGTGAGCAGGAGGGGGAGGAGGAGGATTAGGTGAGTCAGGAAGTTTACGATGTCTGGTAAAAGAGGAAATGAAGAGGAAGAGAAAACAAACAAGACGTAAAAGAAAATGTAATGAAAGAGAACGTAGGAGGAGGAGGGAAAGGAATAAAAAGGAGAGATGGGAGGTTTATAGCGTCTAGCAAAAATGGAAATAAAGAGAAAGGAAGGAGAAACAAGACGTAGAAGAAAATTTAGAGAGGAAGATTAAGGTAGATGAGCGGAAATACCAAAACAATGAAGAGGAAAAGGAAAAGAAAAGAAAGGGGGAGAAATAAGTTAAAGAAAAAAAAACGGGGAAAATAATGATGAAAAATAACATACCAAGAAGAGAAAAAGGGGAAATGAAGAGAAAGGAAAGAAAGAAAGAGAATAAAAAAGAAAGGATTAGGAAATGCGAAAAAATAAACAACGTATGTGGCGGAAGTGATGAAATATAAAAACTTCCACGACAGTCGAGAAAAAAATTAGTTTATATCAAAATGTAAAACAAAAAAGTAAACATCGCAAACGTGACTGACGTGAGGGAAAAAAATATAAAAATAAATAAAACTGTCGATTTGATATGAGGCAGGAAAAGAATAAGAGGGGAAAGGATTCGTTGCATTTTCACGTAAAACAAATGAATAAAGGTTTCGAGGCAGGAAAAATTTAAAGGTGACACTTCTTGACAAAGGAATTCAAAACAAAACAAAAATGTGTGTGTGTGTGTGTGTGTGTGTGTGTGTGTGTGT
>NC_087159.1:5005000-5140000 GCF_035594125.1 Scylla paramamosain | reverse complement strand
CACCAAACATAGACGGCATTCCATCACCTCCAGCCATCCACTCCTTCACGGAATTCGTGGCACGAGGATGTGTAGGGAGGTAGGAAGAGTGGTGAAGAATGGGAAAGAATGGAGGAGAGTGGGGAGAGCGTAACGAGGCAAGGCAGGGCGTGAAGGAATGGACGTCTTATGAAGGTTTCCAGAGCAGAGAGAAAGATAAGATAGGTACTTGAGGTATACATGAAAATATAATGGTTCAGGGCACTCTACGGGGTATCAGGAAAGTGGGGAAAGGCTTTAACTTCAAAAAATGCAGGAGGAGAAGGCAAAAGCGTGGAGGAACAACATGGAAGGTGCAGGGAAAAAGGGGAATCGGCAGGAGGGATAAGAACAAGCGAGGAGAGGGGCTTCGGAGGTGGTGAGGTATGCATGTCTGTTCCCGCCGACCTGACAAGCAATCTCAGTCCTGTGAAAGGAGTTCGAAATTTCGGGAGCGAGTTTTCGACCGCGCCAGATAAGAATTTTCCTTCCAAGTTCTGCTCCTCACCACCACCTTCAGAAAAAGTGGGGGACGAGGACTAGGAGAAGAAACATGAGGACGAAAAGAGAAGGAAGGATGAAAAGAAACAGAATAGGATGCAGGAATACGAGAATGAAAGCAGAAGAGGAGGAGAACGAGGCCGAAGATAGAAAGCAGAAGGAACAAGAGAATAAAAAGGAAAGAGAAGGGTCAAGGACGAGAAGAGGAAGCAGAACCAGGAGAACGAAAAGAGAGGGAGAGGAGAACGAGGACGAAGATAGGAAACAGAAGGAACAAGAAAATAAAAAGAGAAGAGGAGGACAAGAAAAAGAAGCAGAACCAGAAAGATGGAAAGAGAAGAAGAGGGCGAGGACGAAGAAAAGGAGAAGGATCAGAAGGGTAAAAAGAATTAAAAAGGGAAATGTGATTGAGAAGATGGACTCAGAGCATCGTGACGAGAAAATAGGACAAGAGGAAGAGAAGGGCGAGCAGAAGAAGCAATAGGAAGACGAAGGAATGGAGCAGAAGGAGCAAGAGAATAAGAGGATGAGAAAAAAACGCAAGAAAGGAGAGCAGAGACGAATAAGGAAAAGACAGAGGAGAAGAGAAGGAAGGAGCCAATGCGGGAGAAGAATCCAAGAAGTTCAGCAAAGCCTCCTCAATGGCATCGCAGACACGACTCTGACCCGCCATAAACCTCGCTGAGCCTGAGCCTGAGGAGCTTACGGACGTCCCCTTCCCTCTCAGGCGGGATTGGCGCCTTCCGGAAGACCTGTCCCAGTAATTAATAGCGGCCCCGTCATCGCCCCCGGCGCGGCCCCCTGGCTTCAAGCACCCCACCCGCTGTCTTGAGGCGAGGCATGGCTCTGACACGCTCCGACACGAACCGCTCGCCTGGAATGACTGACTGACTAGTCCATTTAATCCTTTAACCCTTTGACTGCCACTTGGTACACCCTTCCCTAATTAGTAATCACTCTAGGACATCTTTACGTGTTCTACAACCACATACAGTCTGAGCTGAGAAGAAATTGCAAAATGTATTCTTTTTCATTGCTAACTTTCTAAGCCTTATGCATATAAAGACTTCACGCATTGCTTCTAGGGCTGCTAATTGTTTCATGTCGCAGTGAGAGAGTTAACTGCTACAGCTTTCCACACGTTTCATAAAAAAAAAAAAAATTGTCAGACACGTTTAGTCTCGAATAATTTTTGAAGACACGACTAACAGAAACGGCATGATTGCAAACTGAAATATCTTAGTGTGTGTAGCTATATATACTTTCTTCTCAATAAAATCGTTTAGAGTTAACCAGATGTAACGCCAGTCATCATAATTACCATTAGCAGGCCAAGGATTAAGGCACCGTGATAACAAAAGAGTATCGGACAGCAAACGTGGTTGGTAAAAGGAAAGTTCGCTGAATAGCTTGTTTGACTTGACGAGTACAAAAGCGTCAGTCATCCGTGGTCTTTTTTTTTTTTTTTTTTTGCAATGGATCTGTAGAAATTTTATGATACTGAATTGTTTTGTTTTGTTTTTTTTATTAGTAATATGACAAGCCAATATTTTTACTGTTGAATACAGGAAAAAACAATCTATATTCTCTTACACGTCTTTTGTCTCGTAGTATCATCAACAGAGACATTCACACTTCAGATAGAAATCGTCATTTTAACTAACTCCAACTTAAATCCAAACTGACAACATGGAAAATCAAGCAGGAAAGGGGCAACGCTACGCAAGTAATACAAGTAATACGATATTCTCTAAGCCTTTAAGACCATAATAGCATTAGCATTTGCCTGCCATCAGAGTAGCCAAGCATAGGCACTACGTTACATTTCAAGCTGAGATGAGCGAACCGAAACTGGACAAGGACGAGGCGAAACGGGATAGAACGGGGCGGGGCACTGGCGGACCTAACAGACCAAGTTACTAATGGAGTTGCCAGCTGCAGACCCCCGTCACAGCTGGAGGGGTCCTGGCGGCGTGTCAGGGCTCGGAATCTGTGCCAAAAAGGACGCGAGAAGCTCTTTGTCAACTGATAAGAAGATGCAGCGTCTTGGCCACGGCTCCTGCTAACCCAGCCTTGTCTCCGCGGCCAAGACCTTGAATCACAATTAATCACGAGCGCTGCGTCACTTTCCATGCCAGCACCATCTCTTGAAGACGTCACCATTCCTCCAGTTCACAATCTAAACCTGCACTTAATACCTCACCACCATCTTATACTTCCTATCTCACTCCCTCCCAGCGCCATACACTCGCACCTAACCTGAGTCAATATTATGTACAGCCACGCATCCAATACCTTATCGTTGCCCTACACGTATCTTTTACCAATACCCGATAATTTAAGGCACTTTCTTCACTGCCACCACGCTGCCTCCGCTGATATTCTTTACCCTGCCATCGCCCTGTTCCCTTACCGTTGCCACCGCCTTGTATCTTCCCCCTTCTCACTACCCTGCAACACTCCACCACCAATATAGGATTCCCTGCCAGGCTCACCAATCGTCCTGTTTGCTGCTTCGATCATCGCATTATCCCTAAGGACTTCCAATACCAATGCCTCCTGCTCCAGCTCCCCTTACCCTGTTCTTCTCAAATTCTAAGGAACCCTGTCTCGCCTTCCCTTCCCTCTGCTAGTGACGTAATGTTAAGCTTCTGGGTTGAGGGTGAGCGGGCGAGTCAAGTGCTCATCTCATAAAATCTTGATGCTGCCCACAGATGAGGAAAAGTTTAGTATGTTGTGTTTTCTAAGTCGAAAAATAACAAGAATGATATTAATAAAGAAGAAGAAGAAAAGAAGATGGAGAAGAAGAATTTGGGGCACTGTTATCGCGGTCATCCAAAGGAAAAGAAGAGGAAGAATGAAGAAGTAGTGACGAAGGAGAAAGTAAGAGAAGAAGAAGAACAGCAGGAGGAAGAAAAGGAGGGGAGAATAGAAACACAGCGATGCAAAGTGACACCCGCTTCCAAACACGTACCGTACAATTAGTGTGCCAGTCAGTGTTGGAGCGAGAGCCGCGTCGAACCGTGACCACCGGCGTACAATTAAGGAGTTTGGGTCGTGTAGGACATCACAGACAAGGCTGCAGGAGGTTCACGCGCGCCTCTCTCGACTCTCCCTTAATATCCTGCGCTGTTGTCTTTTCTGTGTTCGTCCTCCCTGCTTTCATAATATCCTTTTGTCTTTTTTTTTTTTTTCTTGGCAGATTCTTGTTGTTTTATCGTGCTCATTAATTTCATTTCTACATTAGTTTGCAGCAGTGGTTATTATAGTTAGGGCAGTTAGCTTAATGTAGATTTGGTTGGTCATATCATCGTCATCATTATAGCAATCAGCATCATCGTCATTATCACTATCATTATCATCACCGTCTTTTTTGTTTTTACTGTTTTTCATTGTTTTATAATATTCTTTGTCTTTTTTTTTGTCAAATCTTTGTTGTTTCATAGGATTCATTAATTATAATTCTGCGGTAATCTGCAGCTGTAATTAGTGTGCTTAGGACAGTTAGCTTAATGAAGATATGACGTTTGTTTGTTTACTTATTTGTTTTATATCTAAGATGGGTTCTATCATAAGGCACCAAAAGTTATATAAAAAGAAAAACCCACTGAAGGTTGAGAAAAGGTTAACCTAAATTTGAGAAGTGTCTTGTTTGATCATTACCATTACCACAGTCACCATTAGCATCATCATCATTATCGTCACCACCACCACCACCACCACCACCACCAGCCTCCATGATTCCCCCGCAGGACAAAGGCATCCAGTGGTGAGGGACGCATCTATCATATGCTAATTAAAAAGTAAATAGTAAGTGCTTGCAATTGTCAATTCTTTCCAAGCTGCATTTATAATCAGCATAATTATCATGAAAAATAAAAGTTACGTGTTTTTATAGTGGGAGTTAATTAAAACATAATAGTTGCGTTGAATCTATTTGTTCAATGATTATACTAATTTTTATTCTCGTGACAATTATGGGGTTAATTTCTTCACTACTCCCAGCAATATTGTAAGTGAGGGGAAAGCAAAGCGACTCCGAATCCAAAGTCAAATTAAACTCCATGGGTTTCTCTACTTATTTCTGAAGGAGCACTTTCCTCTTAAACTAGAGTCGCGTATTATTAGTTTTCTATAACAGGCAAATGACAAATGAGTAACTAAAATTATAATAGTATTGGTTTAGTCTAATGCCTTGCCAAATTCTACTCAGTTTTTCTATTTTATTTATTAATTTATTTATCCATTTATTTATTTATTTTTACAGCAATACGTTAGTTCATTCTTCATTATTTTTATTACTTTTAGATTAAATAAAAAAAAAGTTAATTATTCGTCACTACATTCTCATTTCACTTTCATTTCAGGTGAAACTATGGTTCTGTTTCACTGTTTCTTTTTCAGTCATTTTCAATAACATGACTACACATTTATTCTTCTTTATGCTTTTACTTTTTCTTCTCGTTTTCCAATATACCTGGACCGCGAGCCTTTTATTGTTTTCAAATATTATGACTTCTTTATTCATTTCTCCATCTGTTTTCAATACAATAATACTAAACTTTCTCGGATAAGATGTTGCTTTTTTTCATAATAACATTTATTCTTTGCGATCGTCGTTAACACTGGAATATTTTGACGTATTTCAAATTGTAAAGAAAATAGCAATACAAATGTAATAGATAAGGAAAAGAAAAACAAAATTCGTACATCATACGAACAACAAAAAGACCCATTTATAATCTCGAAGTAGCATTACGCTTCTAATATAAATAACAACAAGTAAACTAAGATTCTACATTAATTCAGTACTCACCATTATCACATTTAGGTGTTGTAAGGTTAGCTTCTAGGTGATATCACATCATACTCTTATAATAAGTAAGGATCTACTGGAAAATTAAGAAAAAAAAAAGGCAATTCTGGTCCAGATTTCTTCCCCTTATCGGTCTTTTATAGAGCAGTACATTCGATTGATGTTTCAACACAATTAGCTCTATCGCCGTGACTTGTGTTATCTATCGTCACCTTGAGAGAACACTTTGGTTTATTTCGTCAGATTTGGATATTGTTTCCTAATAAAAAAAATATATATATATCCCCTCGAATTCAAGTTACCGCGCACATGCAGTCGGCATGCTGCCAGCGGTGGCAGGTTGGTGGCGGCGGGCACTCAGCGTTGCGCGAGATGGTGGCACGAAGCAGGACGAGATCGGTTTGTTTTTTCGCGTGTCGCTCGGTGGTTCGAAGCACCTAACCCATTATCCCTAACTTTGCAATATTGGTAAATTAGAGCAGGATGGCCCTGACGTATAAAGGTGTTGTGCCATCAGCCCCGCCAGCACAGCCCTGCCATCAGCGCAAAATGCAGCATAATTGCATGCCTGGATTAAGACTAATTACTCAATTAATTAATCACACACACACACACACACACACACACACACACACACACACACACGCGCGCGCGCGCGCGCGCGCACACACACACACACACACACACACACACACACACACACTATCCAGCTTCGTAATGTTAATATTTGAACAAAACCTGAAGTGAGGCTGAAGTGACGTTGGCAGATCATTAACTTGCCGGCACACACCTGCCCACCTGCCCCCCGCTGCCAAATGTGAGCCAGTCCAGTGTTTGGGAGTGACACAATTTCAGCGATGATACGTGCAAACTGTTATGTAGCGAGGTTGCAGTGGCAGTAAAGATAACAAAAAACACGCAGTCTTATGCCCTGCCGTGAACATTAAAACAATCACCACTTGGGCTGATGATGTAACTACTGAACAACATAATCCCTGATGACCATGTGCGTGTAAGAAATTATAATGCTTTCTAGGAATTCGTAGGAGCGATTGTTACTTGAAAACAGGGTGGAAAGGAAAGATATACTTAATGGTCTGACCTTTGAACTCCTCCTTCCCCCCCACCACCTCTCTCTCTCTCTCTCTCTCTCTCTCTCTCTCTCTCTCTCCCTCTCTCTCTCTAGCGTTACTGCCGGGCCACGACACGGACTCGTTGCCTCACTTTGTAGAAACGCAAGTCCTCTCAAACATTTTCCACTTCTAGACTCTCTATTTTTCCCCCAAGAGTTTAACTGTCGTCGGGAAACATTACTAATCTCCTTCAGCAAACTTTCGTGCATTTTTGGCCTGCAACTTGCGGCTCGACGAGGACTTTTCTTTTTAAAGGTCAAGAAGGGAACGATTGAGGAACCGTAAAGGTGTGAGGGACAAAAAAGCAGCAGGACACGGAGGGGTCTGGAACAGGTGTTGTTTGCTGGGTGCTGAGAGGAGGGTAGAGAAGAGGAGACGGGGGGAGATGGTAGCGGTGGTGGTGGTGGTGGTAATAGTAGTAATAATAGTAACAGTAGTTCTAATGGTAGTAGTAGTAGTAGTAGTAGTAGTAGTAGTAGTAGAAGAAACCAGACACTAAACATCTAAAACACCACAAAAACTCCAGTTAGACAAATACCAAGAGCACTCAACCCTTTCCCATCCTTTCTACTAAAACAAACAGTAGCCCTTCCCACCCTTCCTTTCTTCCCTTCACTCTGTCCTCTCCCTGATCCCAAGCCTGTCTCTTCTTCTCCCTCACTCCCATCTTCCCCTACCTTTCTCTGCCTTCCCTCGCCCTCGCCCTCCAACCAAGCCTTCTTCATTCAGCAGCAGAATAGCGTCCCTGGAAGTGGTAGATTTATGAGGTGTCAGGAGAAGCCACAGAGAGTAATGAAATGTCATACCTGGGGCAAATTTTTGTTAATGAGAGGACAAGTATTCATTAGTTCTAAGGCTGGTATGTGGTGTTTCTCTCTCTCTCTCTCTCTCTCTCTCTCTCTCTCTCTCTCTCTCTCTCTCTCTCTCTCTCTCTCTCTCTCTCTCTCTCTCTCTCTCAGTACGTCATTTTGTTAACTGAGGAAGAGTAAAGACTAAGAAAAGACGGTAGTAAAATATAACCTTATAAATTTCTGCAATAAAAAAAGTGAAAGAGTAAATAGTTGTGAATGAATACGAAATAAGCAACATGAATGCATAATCTACTTTCATGAAACTGAATAACATACAATTTCCATACAATAAAAAAAATCACGTAGCACTAATGACATCGTGTAATGAACCTGGATTAAATAAACAGCAATGACAACAACAACAACAACAACAACAACAACAACAACAACAACAACAACAGCAACAACAACAACAACAGCAACAACAACAACAACAACAACAACAACAACAACAGCAACAGCAACAACAACAGTGTGTGGCCAGCAAGCAAAATACATACAAATAAACAAAGACAAGTGAAATATGACTAAAACAACGAATTGTTAACTCACTTACTGCCCAAAAATTGACAGGCGCACACACACACACGCACACACACACACACACACACACACACACACACACACACACACACACACACACACACACACACACACAAAGAGAATAAAAATGCAGGAGGAGAAGAAGGAAAAGAATGCAATAGTATAGAAGGGAGATAAGAAAAGAACACGAAGATAAAGGAGAGGGAATAATAAGAGGAAAGTCAAAAAGTCAAGAAAGGAAGAGAGTACGAGAAGCAATACGAGGTGTCGAAATTTGCCGGTGACAAAGAGACTAGATTGACGAGCACCTCAAGATGGAATACCGTGAAAAGGGACAGGCTGACAGACAGATAGATAGACAGACAGACAGAGAGAGAAAGACAGCTAACCAACCAGAAAAACGCACTTGGATAGACACAGACAGAAAGATAGACAGACAGACACTCACAAACAAACAAACAACCAAACACAGACAGATCATGAAAGGAGACATAATTACTGAAACAAATATAAACCTACATCATACAAACATACGTAGACATACAAGCACACTAGACAACAAACAAACACATAGCTAGACAGAGCACCAGACAGAAAGGAAAGGCAGGGAGGCAGGAAGAGACCAGCGTGATCACGTGAAGGGGAAAGTGGAATGAGGTGAGTGAAATGGAACCGATAGACCACTAGTTATGTCCCACCGATATTAAAATAGTTAGCAGAAGCTTAGCGCTGTGAGGATTTAAGGGTCTTTTCACGGGGGAGGAGGAGGGGGAGGAGGAATAAGAAGAAAGGAAGCAAAATGAAGAACAATAGCAAGAGCAGAAGGGTTAGTGCAAAGATAATGAGGAGAATGAGGAAGACAATAAAGAAATGAACAAAAAACAAGGAACAGGATAAGGACGAGAAAGTAAAAGAAGGGGGAACAAAAGAAGCATAAAAAAAAGTGTCATTACCGATAATAGAATAATGTAACGTAATGGAGAGATAAAAGAAAAGAATAAAGGAAACTGAGGACGAAGAACTGTAGGAGTAAGAAGAGAGAAGTGAGAATTAAAAAAGTGAGAATTAAATGGTGACTTGCGTATAATGACTCTCTTTGTTTTCCATGTGCAGTCTTTCCTAATGCTTTCTTTTTTTTTCCTATCGCTTCTTTATTTATCATTCAATTAATTTCCGTTCTCTCTCTCTCTCTCTCTCTCTCTCTCTCTCTCTCTCTCTCTCTCTCTCTCTCTCTCTCTCTCTCTCTCTCTCTCTCTCTCTCTCTCTCTCTCTCTCTCTCTCTCTCTCCTTAAAATGAAGATGAGTCAAAATTATCTAAGAAATTGTCTTCGGGTTTCATAATGAAGCCTTTTTTTCTTGTTACAAAAGTTTTTTTTTATCGTTATTTATCGTATGTCTCGTTTTCTTTGTTCGGTTTTCCTCTTATTCTTTTGTTTGTTATCTCATATTCCTGTTGTTGTTGTTGATGGTGTGCTTCTTTATGAGTCTCTTATTGAAGTTATCTTATCAAGCAGTCACTTATCTGCTGCTTTGTCCACGTCTCTCTCTCTCTCTCTCTCTCTCTCTCTCTCTCTCTCTCTCTCTCTCTCTCTCTCTCTCTCTCTCTCTCTCTCTCTCCCCCTTTTCTTATCAAGTGCCTTACTTTTTCCATCAAACTTTTCAACATTCCACATTCTCTCTCTCTCTCTCTCTCTCTCTCTCTCTCTCTCTCTCTCTCTCTCTCTCTCTCTCTCTCTCTCTCTCTCTCTCTCTGTCTGTCTGTTCTACCTACTCTCCCTGCTCTCCAATCTATCTTTTTTTTCCGTCCCTACCTCCTGTTCCGTACCTTCCCTCCCTCAGGCTTTCCTGCTCATAATCAGTGTTGCCGAGGGAGACTTGCAGCCATCAGCCAGGGACTTAAGAGATCCGCTCGCCAGATGACTGGGGCTGAGCCATGCCCTTCCCGGGGGACTAGGGACAAAAAGTATTTCTGTCGAGATAAGTTTGGCCGGGCGAGGCGAGAAAGGGTCGAGCAGAGGAGAGGAGATTTAGGGAAAGAGGTGTTAGTAAGGAGAGGTAGACATGTACCGGGGGATAACAAGGACGACCTGGAAATAAGCACTTTAAGCTTAACTCGTAATATCTTCAAGGAAAAGGAAAGGAAAAAAAAAAGCAAAAGATTGGATTTTCTTCTTTGTTGCATGTTTATGTAGTTTCAAATGAGTCGCTTTAAAACATCATCAGCTACGTTAGACTAACATATCATGATTGTTTACTCTGCTAATTATGTTAAGAGGAACATTACGAAGCGTCAGAGAAATAAAGTTTGTGAAAAAGGAGGCATCATCATCATCATCATCATTATCAATCTCTACAAATATGATTCCACAACAAGACAAACGCCTATCAGAGACCTATCTAGTCCAGACCATCTAAGGCAAACTACGCGTACTTATCTCGTCTTTCCCATCTAGTTCCTACCTCGCTTCCCCTCTCATGTCATTCCTAAGTTACCCTTCAGTATTAGGTAAACGCGCATACGTGGGGAACTGTGTAATCTGTAGCAACGGAAAATGAAACTCGCCCTGTATTGTGCGTGTTGCGGGAGGGAGAGGACTGGGTCGAGCTGTGTGGCAGAATTCTAATAGGTGCGACGTGGTATTGTGAGGACGAGAAAGACCGTGTATGTTGATAGGTAAGTAAGACATGTACCCAGGCTCGGATGGTGCCGAAACTTGTGTTGATGAAAATTAACTGCGTCTCTCTCTTTCTCTCTCTCTCTCTCTCTCTCTCTCTGATCGGAAGGGCAAAGGGTACGTATTCTATGAACTGGGGAGCGTTGCGAAGCCTTGGGAGTGTCACTGGGTGCTGTTTATAGGCATGAAAGGAGGACGTGCGCTTCAGCTCGAGGGATGGCTAGGACTGCTTTGAGTGGACCTCAACTAACTTACGAATTTGTCTTGCATTAACGACAGCAAAAACTTAAATGAAACTACTATGAACTCGCTAACAAAAAATTATACCTCGAAAGGCGAAGCGCGTCCAGTGTACACCTTATGTCCCGGATGTGTTGTTTTTGCTCCAAAATCATATGTTTTCTGCTACGACTCATTATATATAATATATTGCTGCTGCTTACTGCTTACTATTATGTAAACGTAGAAAACAGAGTAAGCCAATAATAGATGAGCTAAAATTCCATTATACTGCAATAGGTGGCACCAGTCTGGGTGAGGCCATAATTAGACGGAAGGGAGGGAAACAGTAGGGGAGGAGGGATGAGAGGAACGCCGTCAGGTAACGAGACCACTGACTGGGCAACAATATGCACATGAACATTCTGAGGGTGAAACACGCTGAATATCTTCCAAGCGACTTTTTAGAAATGGCATGAAAAGTGAGGTATAATCATGAGAAAGGACCACCGCCAATCTAAGGCCGGGCGCACATTGAGACGCAGGCAACACAGGCGACACAGCACAGAGCAGGGCAGAAAACTGCATCTCACTGGTTTAAACCTAAGCACGCATATTGACACGCAGGACAGCACAGCACAGATGCAGACCTGTGTCGGCCTGCGCGACGCAGTCGTTCGAACGCAGTTTCCTGTGCCACGTGCGGCGCAGCTTGATAGCAACTCACTCTTTAGTACTCACAATGTCGTCCACGGAGCAACTCATAGAGGCTGTTCGTCATCAAAGAGTGCTGTATGACACTAGTCATCCTGATTATAATGAGAGGAACTTATAAGAACGAGTTATGGGCAAATTCTCCATGTGTTTTCCTCTTCTCTATGTATTCACTCCTCCACACTGACCTCTTTGCTCTACAAATGTCATATAATAACATTACTTTCTCGAACTCGTTTTCTGAGTCGGAATCGGAACTAAGGTTTCCAAAGTAATTTCTGGCAACAGCCATCATCAACACTTCCGCACAGGACGACAGCCTGCTTCTCAATGTGCGCACCACGCCTGTGCTGCGCTGTGCTGACCTGCCCTGCCCTGCCCTGCGTCTGCCCTGCTCTGTGCTGCCCTGCGTCTCAATGTGCGCCTTGCCTTAGATTGGCTCCGGCCTATCCCTCACGCGGGTTCCGCCAATCATTACATTACTTAAAAGCGCCCTTCCTTCACTTACATCCTGGCTGCCAGGGCCACTTAACATCCAGGAAACATTCACCTCCTTCCTGAACCACCAATGTGCACCGAAAACTTTCAAAAATTAAAGCAAATCAATAAATATCATGTTCGACACAGCACAACACCACACACAGCCCAACCCGCTGAACACTAACTTGACTGTCCCGTTAAAGAAAAGGATGCTGGGGAGACTCCTAGTTCGGGAGAGTGCCTGCATTGTAGGTGGCGCTGTATTTGGGCTTTTGATGAAAATTAATTTTTCCCCACCTCGGACAGTAATATAAGTATATATTTTTTTTTTTGATAAATGGTGAGGAGAGAGAGAGAGAGAGAGAGAGAGAGAGAGAGATATGGGAGCAAAAGATCTATATACATATATCACATGTATATTTCTATATACCATAATCACATGTATTTCATAAATCTATCCTCCATTTTTGTCACGTATCACACTACTAACCATCTGTGAGCCTTACTTCCCTTCCTAACATTGCCTTCCCTTCTTCTCCAGGCTAAACAAGAGTCACAGGGCGGCTCAGGACGCGGAGTACCCGGCCTACGGCGTGACAGGACCTAACAAGGATCTGTCGCCCTCCGGAGACCGCAAGCTCGCTCAGTCCGCCCACATGTACCACTACCAACATCAGAAGCAGCAGATGATCGCTCTGGAAAAGTAAGACTCAGCATCACTATATAAACATCATACTTTTCTACCATTGTATTCAAAGCACGCAAAGAGAAAGTCAAGCTATCAGTCTTAATTACATCCCATCTGCCGCATATACACAAATGAGAATGATTTTTTTTTTCATATATTCCTTAGAAAGGCGTAGATTAAGAGGGAATCCTAACGTGGTATGATAGTATATTACAAGGGTGAATTTTTAAAAATGGGAAAAACACTGGTTTCCAAATGAAGTGGTAGATGAATAGACTCAGAAATCAGAATGTTAGTGCCGAGTCAATAAGGAGCTTCAAAAGAATACCAGACAAATTTATAGGTGAAGATAGTGGAAAAAGGCAGGCATGTTTTACACAGGGAGTGCCACGTGTAGGATTGATGGCTTCTTGCAGCTTCCCTTACTTTGTTATACTCCTATGTTCTTGCGCCACGCTAAGGCTGCCTCCTCCCCGCAGATCCTCGGGAGGGGAGCGTCACGGGTCCACCTCCGACGTGGACTCCGAGGAAGACGGTGAAGAGAACGAGTACACGGTATACGAATGTCCTGGCCTGGCCCCGGTGAGTGTGTGTGTGTGTGTGTGTGTGTGTGTGTGTGTGTGTGTGTGTGTGGTTTGGCTTTTGCACTAATTAAGCATACTTGTTTTAGAGTTTGATGTTAAGTACAGTTTTCTTAGTAATGAAACGTATATTCGTTCCCTTCCAACTTTTTTTTCTCTACTCGTATATCTCTCGAGTACATGAGGCGATAATTGGTGATTTTTAATAATGTTCTTACGTCACGTGTTTACATTGTCAAGATAAGGGTGATTTTATTATTATTATTATCTCTCTCTCTCTCTCTCTCTCTCTCTCTCTCTCTCTCTCTCTCTCTCTCTCTCTCTCTCTCTCTCTAGCATTATCAGTAATGGAGAATACAGGAAAAGCGGTAGAGGGACAGGAAGAAATTCACAGCAGGAAAAATAGAAATATAGAGGTAGAATGACGTGACTGGGTGGACCGGTCAGCTGTTTTCATTATTGACGTGATTTTTTTTTTTTTTTTCGCAGACTGGAGAGATGGAGGTGAAGAACCCGCTCTTCCACGATGACCCGACACCGGCCACGCCCTCCATCAGGAAGGAAACTGAACAGGACCACGAGGAAGACAAGAGTAACAAGTGAATGGCATGAACTGCAAGGCTCAAGCGGCTGACGAGTTTAATTTATCCCACGTAAATAGGAAAATGAATGTTACAGCAAATTATGAGGCAGAGTGAACTAAAAGAAGTGTCTGGCGTGTATTGATGTAACAGAAGACGTATTGTGATGTGCAGCAGTGTTGTTGTTGTGTGAGTCGTGTGGGAAGATGTCATGACGAAAACAAGCTTGTAATTGGATGAAGAAACATAAACACAACAGGAAAATATATGGAGAGAGTTGTACATCCTGCTACACATACACACACATACATGAATACATGCACATACACACATACTCCCAGTGAATGCCTGTATAGATTCCGGAAAAGATCAACCCGCACAACTCTCGGCTCGCGGCGCAATGGATCAGTTTTGCAAGAGGGAAAAAAAAGGAAAACTAAAGTAATTTTGTGCAATGTCGGAAATTTATCAGTGTCACTCTTCCTTCGCTAAAAACTCAAACCAGACAAGGTAGAGAAAACAAATATATACAAACTAGAAGACATGTTGATAAGAGCTTGCGATCAGTTTCTACGAATTATCTACTTTTTACATTTGCAGATTCTTTACATAAGAACATAAAAAATAAAGAAAGCTGCAAGAAGCGACCAGGCTTACACGTGGCAGTCCCTGTATGAAATATACCTACCTATTTCCATCTATTATCCCCATCCATAAACCTGTCTAATCTTCTCTTAAAGCTCTCTAGTGTCCTAGCACTAACAACATGATTACTGAGTCCGTTCCACTCATCTACCACTCTATTTGAGAGCCATTTTTTTCCTATCTCCTTCCTATTTTTTCCTATCTCCTTCCTATCTTCCTTCCTTCTTTGGGAAACAAGAAAAGACCATTAATACAGAAAAAGATCATTTCTAGAAAATTCTTTACATTCGCACCTTCTGAAATTATTTAGATAAAAAAGAAAAGGAAAAGCTGGAAGGATATGATACAAAAGATGCATTTCTAGAAGTTCTTTGACCTTTACATCTATAGAAATCCCTTCAGAGAGCAAGAAAAGGATCGATAATGTGGAAGAGATCAGTTAGCCAGAGTACAGTCACCAGTAAAGATTATTCTGTCTTGTATTTTCTGTTCGTCACTTAACGGAGCAAGTCACGTAGAGCCGCCGGACATTAAATTGATCGCAAACCATCAGAAGGTCGATAAAATGGATAAATAAATACGTAAGACTTTAACGAAAACGCTGCACGGATCCTGTCAATTACTAATATTGTCACTGTTGCAAAATGAGGAAGAATTTGTCTCCATATTCTTCTTTTTCCTTCGTTTTCTTTTACATTACTAAACTTGGCAAACCTTTCATCGTTTAGTACAAATGTAGGATGAAGATGTTGAAGATGAAGACGATGATGAATTTATCAGAGATTTTGATAGTGAGTTTAGATAGATGGTGTGGCACTTTTGGGGTAGAAAAATTATATATACAGGTAAGAGCCTCCTCATCTTACGTAGATTAATCCCGTACACGCTACACAAAATCCACCATCATGCCAAACACGAGACAGTATTATTACTAGTTCACTTACCACGAGAGGGAAAGCAAAAAAAAAAAAAAAAAGTCATATATATATATATATATATATATATATATATATATATATATATATATATATATATATATATATATATATATATATATATATATATATATATATATAGTATGTATAATAAAAAAAGGTGAAATATTTAGAAGTCTAGAAGTCACCAACAGATCTCTCTTTTCTATCCACAACACGTACACTCATAATAAAGTAAAATAATAATGTCAACAGCCATTCTGGGTTTCCTGTCGTAACTCTTGAACTGAAAACTTCACTTCACATCAGCTCCAATCTTGCAGCAGCGTTCTTGAGTCTCCATTAACGTTCAGAAGCTCGCTGCTTCCACAAGTTCCCGCATTTACCACTACACACATACACGTAGCTCCGGCAGGATTGTGTCTCCTTAATGTAAAGAAATTAAAAGGCATATCCTCATCCCTCCCATTTAACCCTTTATAACTGTACCATCCTCAGAGCTTAACTTCTTATTTAACCCTAGTCATATAGATCTATCTCATTATGATATACTCTTTTTTTTCATTTATCATACATATACACACACATAACTTGACTGACTTCATATACGTACTATACATAAACGTTATTCATAGTTATGCGTGTCTATATAGCCCGAACTAACCGTTTCATAGATGCTCTGTCTCCAAGCCTTGTCTACGTATGCCTTCAATTAAAGAAAAGAAAAAAATATGAAAGAAAAAAAATGGATCTATATATATATATATTATATAGTTTGTCCCTTTGAATTATATATAAGTTTAGTGAAGAAAATAAATTAGCTCTCCTTGTATTTTCTTATCGATGCGTGATTGTACAGTCATGATTGATTAGTTTAAGACAAATGCCCCTCACTCATGTATTTCTCAAACAAGCGCACTCGCCACTGTACTAACTGGAATGCTTAATTATTGAGTTTTTTTTTTTTTTTTTTTCACCAGATTACTATTTTTTTTTTTCGTGAGTCTTCCCTCTCCTTAATATGCCCGAGTAGTGACATTTTTGTGAGCGAAAGTATTATGGAGGAAATATAAAGATTCGATGGTAAACAATGACGAGGGATGCTTATTTTTCCTCTCTCTCTCTCTCTCTCTCTCTCTCTCTCTCTCTCTCTCTCTCTCTCTCTCTCTCTCTCTCTCTCTCTGACGTGGTGATTTGTTGCTTTACGGTCATATGTATGTCCGAACACACACACACACACACACACACACACACACACACACACACACACACACACACACACTTTGTCACACACAAGAAGAAGAGGTATTCAGTGATATGGTTATTTTTCCCTCTTAGTCTAGAAGGTAGAGCACTCGCTTGATAAGTGTCTCCAGTGATAGCATATCAACTTTTACGTCTCTCTCTCTCTCTCTCTCTCTCTCTCTCTCTCTCTCTCTCTCTCTCTCTCTCTCTCTCTCTCTCTCTCTCTCTCTCTCTCTCTCTCGTTCTAATAGCTAGAGCACACACAATTGAACGCCACCATACACTGTATGTTCTTAGCACGACCTCCTCACGCTTGCCAAGGTTGAGTTGCTCTCCTCCCAAGCCTTGCCTGTACGCTGTCACCACCCACCTCCCGCAGGCCAACGAGGCTGAGGCAGTAACAATAAAATATTAACATGTATTCACTACATAAAAAAATGGTCGTCTAAATTATGATATTCCTCAAAAATAGGGAAAATACATCAATATCACGAGAAATACTGCGTCCCGGTACTGTATCGTTCATGAGTCAAAAAATAATTATGTTCGTTGAGAGAAACTATTAGTAGAGTATACTGAAGTAAATAATATAAGTTTATGTAGTCATTACTGAGCCATCTTACATAGGATCAATGTTGTGTTACGTTTAGATAAACTCTATAAAAAGTTATATATATATATATATATATATATATATATATATATATATATATATATATATATATATATATATATATATATATATATATATATATATATATATATGCACACACAAAATATTGCATGCCTTAATTGTTCCTTACAGTCTATGTTCAGTATTATAAAGCAAATATATCTATAGAAATATATACATACAGTACTTAGTGTGGTGTGATTTAGCATTAAGGAGAGCCTAGTTAGCTTGCTGGAAACAAGTATATTTTTGCTGTATTAGATTGTATACTGAAAGAAAGCCACCGAGCTGGGAACTGACCACCCGAGACGGACACCGCTGCCAGTCGGTCGTGGCCCTGTCTGTCTTCAATCGTCTTAGCTACTGCAGCTGTAGTCAACGTAACCGCTGAATATTGCACGGTGTTTAAAAGAAAATACATGTCTGTTTTCTTTTAAACAAATGAGTCAGCATTTGTACCTACATATTAAAGGAGAGTTTTTCATATCAAACTACTAAGTATCTAAGATTCGACTGTCACGTTGGTCTGCTTCTCGACGGCTCCCAGCTCTCCCTCTCGCGGCCAGAGACCCTCAGGCTGGCTCGCCGCGGTCGATCCTGACGAAACCACCACTTTTGCCCCAATGTACTACGTACGCTACCAGCTACCGGAAGTTAGCACTCACGACCATCCTATCAGGGAATACTAGTTTGGCTCTTAAGGTCGGTTAAAATGAGTACATTCTACGGACTAATAAATTTTAGAAGAAAACTTGCAGGTCTTTTTTTTCACTCACGTTGGTTTCGTTGGAGATAAGTGTATTATATTTCGACAGAATTTGTACTCCACAGCCTGCATTTGTACGTATTACCGTATTGAAAAACCGCGAGAAACAAAATACTAAGTGTTGCTTAAATATTCTGTAAAACTTCTTACCTTCCCTCAGTAACACAACTTCTCTCAATAAAAAAGCAAAGTAGAAAAATTAATGCCTACGCCGTTTTGCCTCTTTGGATATCCACACAACATTTACACGTTATACAAGTTACCTCAAATAGCTAGTAGCAGTGGGAAACGCTGAGCAGCACAACTTGTCATAATAACCAGGGACAAGATAGTCACTTCTCTTTGCCAGCATACGATTAGAGAACCTTGGCTAGGTCGCCCCAGGACACCACCACCAGAAGGACGGACACGTTGACCACAGAGTCTCAATAGGTACCACTGTAGTCCCTCATCAGACTGTATGGCAAAATAAACCAACTTTCTGCTCCGCCAATGCTGTTTATTTCATCCTTTTTTTTTCATTTATTTCATCAGACAACAGGACCTAGTACTGGAAAACACATGCACACACAATTTTCTTATTCTTGCTTCAAGACACCGCCAGGTTTGTTTGACGTCCCCAGTCCTCCCCCCAGCAGATCTCCCAAGAGGAAAGCACCAACATCCTGAGGTTTAGCCCCTCCACCTAAGAAGAGGAAGATTGTAAATCAGGATGAGCTTGAAACTTCAGGTACAGTATTGATTTTTTTTTTCTTTTTTGGCTAGACCTACTGTTGTCTCCCAAGGTTCTAACAATATTGTTTTTCTTCTAGAGTTACCTTTGGTGTTGAGGTGAGTAAACTTATTTCAACATTTTTTTCTCAGCCGTGGCTGACACTGATGGTCCCTCTTTGACACCGTAAGTGCAAGACGCTATGCCTCAGATGGATCCTGATAGTAAAGTGAGACTACTTCAAGACAGGATTAGTAAATTAAGATTAACATTCTAGTAAATACAATAAATCATAGCATTCTTTGTGCAGAACTGGCTCATTTGAGATAACTCATCAAGCCTCTAAAATCTTCCCATTAATTACTTTGCAGCATCTGATGCTAATTCTTTTATTGATGTTTACCGATGAGTAGAGCATTTGTACTCCCACTTCTAATAACCTACATAAACCTTTTCCTGCAGTTACAGGTGAAGCGTCTTAGACGTACCCTCAAGCAGCTGCGAGCCAAGAAGGCAGAAGACCCAATAGGGAGCATTTTGAAAATATGTTCTGATTATGTTGATGGGCCATACCTAAAATTTTTTGAACAACAGTTATGCATGTATATCAAGCATGGTAAAGGGAGGCGATGGACTGCTGAGGAAAAATGGTAGCATTTGGTATGCACATGAAGAGCCCATCATCATATACCGCCTCTTACGAACAATGTTTGTTCTGCCTTCTCTTACATCCTTAAAGAGATGCCTATCTAGTTGATGTCTTTGAGTCCACGTTTACATTATGAAATGCATGGAGATCAGGTAGTTGGTTTTCAAGATTTGGGACTCGTTATAGATAAAACAACTGCAAAAGCAAATGAAGTATTAATAGTAATGGTAAGATGTTTGTTTGTTAAAAGGAAATAACCCACTGGATACTTTCTATCTGGTAATGCCATGTCAGGGGACACTGAAAGTGATTATAAAGAAGGGTGTGGAGGAACTTTTGAATATTAGATTTGATGTGCGAGCTATTGTAACTGATCAAGGCTCAAATTAGTTTAATGTATATCTGTACCAGTTGTGGTGGTGATGGTAGTGGTGGTGATGCATGTATACTCAAAATATACAACTTAGACTTATGTTGTTTAAACCAGTTTAACAGATATATGTATCAGTTGTGTTGGTACAGCCTTCAGAATATACTTCGAACTCTACTTTTGTTTCTTTTACCATTGTACTTTATGAAAATCTAGGCATATAATATAATCTAAAGATTTTTTTTATATTATTGATATCAAAATCAGTTCCGCTGGCCTCGATAAAGGTGCGCACACTTTCAATTCTTAAAGTAACCCGATGGATTTTCACGTTTCTTTTAATACTGTACACAAAGGAATAACTTACGCATCTCCACATTTATGTTCAATGTGAAGCGCCCACCATTAACAATATTACAAGCCAAAATGAGTCCGCTCTTCGCCCCCAATCAAGCCACTTGCGATTGCTGCGAACATCGCCATCACAGATTTCTTCACTATTATATGCTGTATGATGATTCTAAGGGCATATATGGATAAATCACCGCTTTCTTTAGCTATAGCTGGAAGAAAAATGCAAAAGTTGATCCAATAAATAAGATATAACAAAATTCGGCAACTTTTCCTGGTCACTGAGAGAACGGTAGCAGGTCGATCATCCCCTGTTCTGATGCGCCCCTATATTGAGTTGTTGCGCCCCAACTCTCTCTCTCTCTCTCTCTCTCTCTCTCTCTCTCTCTCTCTCTCTCTCTCTCTCTCTCTCTCTCTCTCTCTCTCAAGTTGTAATGTAATAGTTATCATGATATACCAAATGAAATACTGAGTAATGGAGGAAGCAGGCCACGTCAAACAAGCCAGTAGTAGTTCTACCATGAACGACCGCTGGGCAGTGAGGTGGTAAGCTCAGTCACCTCCTACATGATGAAGGCTTTTGTTGTGTAGTTACTAATATCGATGTTAATGCTAACTATCCACACTAATATTACCGGCCATAGATATACAATTTTGAAGGAGAGATATAAACAACAGCAGGTGAGAATAAAGAATGAGAATAACAATAATTCTAACGATACTACTACTACTACTACTACTACTACTACTACTACTACTACTAGTAGTAGTAGTAGTAGTAGTAGTAGTAGTAGTAGTAGTAGTAGTAGTAGTAATAATAATAATAATAATAATAATAATAATAATAATAATAATAATAATAATAATAATAATAACAATAATAATAATAATAATCAACCTCACTGCCAAGTTAAACATCTACAACTGTCATCCACCACTTGTGTCACAACTAACATAGTTACCACCCAATTAAGTCCTTCCCTAATTAGACCAAAATAAATTGTTTGAACCAAAGTCATATGAAGTTACTTCGGAGTAGAAAGTTTGCTTATAATCACACTTTCACCATGGCTGCACGTCCGTGCCTCGTGTGTCCTGTTGGGGTAAGGTCAAGGCAGCAAGCACTACAGTGTGATGGCTGTCGTCAATGGTAGCACCGTACGTGTGACTCTGGAATTAGTCAGCAGGACTATCGCCGCATGAACCACGAGGAGCTGGATGACGCAAAGTGGTTTTGCAACAAGTGCCTACCGCAAAGTACAGGTACTCTCATGTCGTAGTGCTACCTTACTATAGGAGGCACGCCTCAACAAAAGGTTAATAAAAATGAGTGATACTTGATCAATACTGATATGCGATGATAATTTTCGCATGTTTGTTTATAATATTGCATTAGGTCACTAGCGGTTCCATGGAGGCGGGTTCAAACAGTCACGTATTCCCAAAATTAGTTATTATTCTATTATTTTTTGGCAGCACCAGCATTAGCACCAGCATCAGCACCAGCACCAGCACTGCAAGCATCCATTACCATGCGTGAGGATAGTCTGTATCCTGTATTGTCGCCACTATCTCCTCCTGCATCAACAGATATGGACAATGAAATATCACTGTGTGATCCCACCCCCATGGATATAGATGTTCTCGATCACATTATAGGAAATATTGTTGAAAAGTCATCCCGCCAGCGACATGCCAAACGAACGAACTCGATTGGATATTCATATAACGTAAAGCAGAAAGAAACAGAATGGATCAATTGACTGGCAATGTTGCAAGGGGTCCCGAAATGCAGTATGTCGTGCAACGCATGAAACAAGTGGGAGACAGCTTCACACCTGGCACCGCTGAACATTGTCATCCCGCTGAACCCAACACGACTACAGGACACCAAATCCGAGCAGCCGTGATGGAGGACGGGTGCAACAACATCTTCAAATCAGCAGGAGAGATTGTATCAACAGTAGTGAGTGAACGTGTGCATACGGCACAACCTTACCCGAGTCTTCCTAAGCATGTCCATCTTGCGCATACTGCCAACCAACACAGACAGAAGCAGCGCTCTACTGATCCAACAAATTTGTTTTTTTTACACTTGACTTTGATTTTATTGGCCTGGACTTCCTACAAAGCGATATAAATGTGTGTGTAGGTCGACACCTCATCTTCGCCACTACAGCCCAATTAGACATCCGTTGCAAATGTCGACTCTGGTACATGGATGCCACTTTCAAATTGCTGCGAAAACCTTTTTATTAACTTTTTTTTCTATTCACGACTTTGATAAAACTCTAGATTATATCAAACAGGTCCCGCTGCTTTTCTGTTTCATGTTGTCTCGCAGGAAACGAGACTATAAGCATGTTTTGTAAGTTATAATGAATTTAGCTGGGAGTGTGGCTGTGAAGCGTGTCACTATCGATTACGAACCATAACATGTGGCGGGCCATCCCAAAAGCTTTCCCACAGTTATCATCCACGGCTGCGGATTTCAGTGGCGACAAGTGCAGTTTTTTTGCAAATCACTTATGGCCATGACCGTGCTATCCTCAAGTTCACAAAGAAACTGATTGCACTGCCGTATCTGCCGTGTGAGACTGTCGCAGACACATTTAACCTGCTCATTTCGAGCACTGCATTTACTGCCGACCTAATTACATACATATTCACAGCCATACATTCGCAGCCAATGGATCACGTCATCTAAATTTCCCCCAGCTTGCTGGACTGTTTACATGCGTAATGTGAGAACTAACAATGACGTAGAAGGTTGGCACAACTGCCTCAACTTGTTTGGTCACAACCCCTCCTCTAATATCAGCTTTTACACACACACACACACACACTTTCTTGGTCTGATCAGTCATTGGTTATGAGGGCCGAATAAGCCAGGGACAAGGCTCGAATAGGTCACAAAATGGTCCGAGTCAGCCGGCGCCGAATGAGTCAATGTCCGAATAAGCCTGTTCCGGTTATGTACATATGTGACTTTTTATTGTCATTTTATGCTTTGTCATTTGAAACATTTAGCATTACATCGTATGAGTATTCATGAATAAAGACGTTTTATTGTGCCATTTAATCTAACAGTTATTAATATGTTACAACCTTGAGAGAGAGAGAGAGAGAGAGAGAGAGAGAGAGAGAGAATGTATGGATGTATAATGAAGACAAAAAAAATATGCAATTGGGCCGCGACGACTCAGTATAGGGCTCACTGGGGTGCATGAACTCAGCCACGAGTCAATCCGCCCCAAAAGTTGAGGCGGATCGACTTGAGGTGCAATAGCACAAGGGTTGATCGACTGTAAACCGAGGGAGCCAGGGGGAACGAAGGTACATCTTAACCCAAGGACGATTACTTTAGTCAAACCCTGAAACTGATGACAGACGCTTCTTATTTCTTCTTTCCCTGCCATTATAAATGGTCCTCAAGTGTTTATACTTATCTTATTTATATGATTAAAAAAAAAAGTCGTAATAATGAAAGGTGAGTCACAACTGACGTCACCTTGAGTCACGTCGAATAACACTGGCTTTTGGTGGGAAATGTTTTATGTAGCATTCAGAATATTTTTTAAAAACCTCATGATTTGCATTAATTACTGATGAAAACACATCACAAAATATACTTAGAGTTTCTTACGCAGTATGTTTGATTTGTTTATTTATTTTCGTTATTTTCATTCAGAAATGTTGGTACAAGATTGTAAAGTTGCAGTGATATTACAGTACAGTAAAACCCTTATAACTCGGCACTGTATAACTCTAAATTTGATATAACTCGACATTGTAAAGAAATATTAGTTAAAAATCAATTTCAAATTCAAACATAAAAAAAAAAAAACACCAATCCATGCATCTCAGCATGCTGCCGAATTTTAAACACATCTTGTTGTTGATTTAAGCTGTACAGTACAGTACAGAACAGTGCACTGAATACAAATGATTGTGTATGTAAGGCAGTATTGTTGTGAAAACATGCGACCAAGGAAGCTTCCTTGCATGCAACTGAGTCCCACCTAACATCTACTTCTCACCACAAGGCTTCCCTTTGCTTGGACTATATGAATACAGCAGCCCCTTCATTGGTAAGTGTTGTTTTAAACTTTTATTGTTGCTGTGTAGTGCAGTATTTCCAAAATTTTGACTGTTTATTGAAATGAGGGGAAGGAGAATGGGGAATTTGCATACCTCGGAAAATTCAATAACTCAACAAGGCTAGAACCCCCTATCATGCCGATTGCTAAGTTATAAAGGTTTTACTGTAATTGTTGTGTGGTGAGGTAGTGGTGAAACTGTGCTCTCACTCGGCCCCAGCAGAGGAGCTTGCCAGGAGGAATATTCCAGCCCTGATGTCTCTGCCTCCAATGCCTGGTGGCGGTGTCTTTCTCTGCAGAGGTTATAAGGATCAAGGAAGCATGTTAGAAAATTTGACGCATGCGCGTAAAGACTTAACTGGCACGGGTGCACGCAACATTGATATGATTACGTAGTCATAAAAAAAAATCTTAGACATTGTTTTATAATTAACTGGAATAATTCTTTCTAAGCTAATCCTTATTTTGAAAGGCTTTGTTCTCATACATTGACAAACAACGATGAAGGATCAAAAAATTACTTATCAATAAGAATCAACCACATAACTGTAGACACGCAAATTAATGTGATACAATACCATAGTGGAAACATGACTTGTCCTCTCAGATAGATCATTATATTTTCTGTTGAGAACTTTGGAACATCTTGCACACTTAAATGTAGTGGATGTAAATATGACAAGTGCTAGTTAAATGGAACTTATAACTTCAAGGGAGAAACTGCCTTAATTTGCGATCCCTGTGATAATGCATGTGATCTCAAACCGTAAGCAGGTGACTTGAAAACAAAGCTATATAACTTAAATAATGACAGCAAGAAAATAATAAAATAAAAATTAGAATAGCAGAAGAGGATAGCTACACTATGAAGAACAGAGTGATGAAATATAAGTAGGTACATTTACAGCGTTCTGAAGCTCAGACGCAAGGCAAAACTGACGAGTCTCCCCGTCAAATGCGTGTTTTCTTTGTATATATTTGTTTTGCAATGGGAGGCTGGAGGTGGGGCTGGAGGTGACTGTCTTCCTGCTGCTGGTACTCTCGAAGGTGGCACATCCAGTGATAGTGGCCGGGAACAGTGTGGGAACAGAGACATGCTGATCGAGGAGCTACATAAGAGTTCTAGAGGCGAGGAGGGCGAGGCGGGGGGAGGCTACGAGAATGGTGGAGGTGGCGTGGAGGAAGGCGCTGGTGGACACGACCCAGGCTTGCAGGGAGGCGCCGGAGGTGAGAGTGTGGATGGGGACCCTGACACCTCCAGTGAGCCGCCCACCTCTATCATCGTCACCAACCTCACACTGGAAACCTTCGAGCACCAAGTGGAACGCGTGAGTTGATGGACTTGGCAAGGGTTGGGGAAGGCTGATCTTGCGAGGCTGTCATTGCAGAACACATTGGCTTTTGTGTGTTGAGATGGTAGTTGACCAGTGAGTGTTAGGTGTGAATGTAACAAAATTGGAGGTAAACCATCAGACAAATTGATGAATATTCGGGTAAATTTGCAGTTTCAACCAATAATCCTCGACCTCCCTAACCTACTGGACCCCCCGATAAGGTAAACCAACATAACTTAACATTTTGTGACCTAATCGGGTGGGGGGAAAGCCCTCCCATATGATAAACTAACCTAACCTAACATTTTGTAACCTACCTGGACCCTCCCAAAGCTAAACTAATTATTAATTTTCAACAGGTTAAATGGGGCTAGAAATGCTTCAAACAGTGAGATGTAGACCTTACGAAGGACCGTAGTTATGTATGGTATATTGGTTGAAACAGCAATAAAACCAATATTTTTCAATACATCTTTACATTGTGAATAGTTGCCATGAAGGTGAGGTGAAGGTTTTCCTGAGCTACTTGACAGCTACACTTTCGTCTGGCACCAGTTTTTCATTATTTTTTATAGGTACATCTTACCAACAGCAGCTCCTTATGTATTCTATTGCCACTCCTCTCCAGGACAAGCAAGCTTGGGAACCAGGTGGGGACAAGTTTTAAGGGTGGGGGGTGTCCAGGAGGGGGCAAAGCCCCCTTGACACCCCTTCAGGACACTAACCTAACCTCAACCTGTATTGAGTTTGTATAATCAAGAAGACATGTATCAGAAATAAAGCATAATTTTGCTACCAAAGCTGTTAATATGTATACAAAGATTTACAAATCTGTCATGCATCCTGATCTGCTGACCCTGAGACCATTATGGCTGGCCAGAGGATCTGTTCTGTGTACTTGAGTAGCATCCTTGTAAACAGTAGTGATAGGAATGCTCCCCAGCTCATGGGTTGATCAATTACATGGGAGTGAGATTATCTCTTGGATGAGAAAATATTTAATGGCTGCTTCAGGAAAATATGAGTTATTTTTGTCGCAATAAGAGATTTGCTTGTTTTGGTGCATTCTGTTAACTTTGAGAACTACGTAACCAGTGCTACTGATTACATGACTGAAGTACCATATTTGTTTGTTCTGATGCTTGCAAAAGTGTATGAATGATAGTCTTGTTATTTTCCAGATAAGGAGACTATATATGTATACTGATTTAGATTATAACTGCTGTCCAACATACTTCTGTGTGTCTTATAGCTAACTCTAAAAGTTCTCCTTTTCACTGTCATGTTTCACTAACCAATTTAATATGAAAAATAATTTGAAATGACTAAAACAGGATAGTATAGAGAGAAGGAAAAATAACAGATCAGAGGAAGGTGAGGGATGGGAATAGAGATGAAGAAAGGGAAGCAGTTGTAGAGAGAGATGAACAAAAGATGCTTGCTCCTAGATGAAAACAGATAAATAGGATTGAAAGGACTGTAAGCAAGTGAATGAGGGAACAGAAGAGTATAGAAATAAGGTGAAAAGAAGATGGGACAACAAGGGAGGGGGATGATAGGAGTTGGAGATGGAAGGTAGGAAAATAGTTCAGTGGGAGTAGGAGAAACATTTCTCCTTAGTAATGTTTCGTTTTCTGATCATTTACCAACACAAGTATGTATATCCAAGGAGGATGATTGCTTATCACTATCACTGTTTTGATAACACAACACAAACATCATACTGGGTGTGTGTGTGTGTGTGTGTGTGTGTGTGTCTGTAAGCTTGTATGTTTTCAGTATTTTCTTTCATTTAATGTATGAGTAGGTCAGATGATTTTTCTTTCTTATGTCTGTTAAATACTTATTCTTAACATCCCTGTTTTGCATTCTTTAGTGTATGCATTAAGTATTAAGCTTCTGGTTATGATGAATCTTATAACTAATTAGGAAAGATCTGTCTTCCACTTACCTTCCTCTTCCTGCATCCTTCTCTCTCTCTCTCTCTCTCTCTCTCTCTCTCTCTCTCTCTCTCTCTCTCTCTCTCTCTCTCTCTCTCTCTCTCTCTCTCTCTCTCTCTCTCTCTCTCTCTCTCTCTCTCTCTCTCTCTCTCTCTCTCTCTCTCTCTCTCTCTCTCTCTCTCTCTCTCTAGGTTGGGGGAACTTGTGCGGATGATCATTTTAGAATCTTTCTTGGACTCCTCCTATAAGCTTTGCAAAGTAAAACATTCTTATGACATCTCATTCCCATCAGAAATTTGAACCTAGAATATATCTATTTATCAGGCTTGATAAAGAGAAGCAGGGCACATGGAGATGGAGCAGCAGCACTAGCGTTATCATGAAGTAGGACACAGGTGCTTACCTCCTCCTAGATTACACACTGGCCAAAAGTTAATCTTGTGTAACTTAATAGAACATTTTCTGTATTAAGTGTATATATAGAGTTTTATACAAATGGAAACCTAAAAGGAGACTAAAATTTTCATATATGAAATGTATATTTTATGTTTATTATTATCAGATATTTGGTTTGTTTCTTAGTAAATGCTCTATTAATTATCTTTAAAAAATGACATAACACAGTTATCATAACATTACCCTGTTCTAGTTGTGTTGAAAAGAACTTAATGTAAAGTGTTAGACAAAAATTCACCAAGTACAAATAATTTCCTCAGACCTTTGCCCACACCTGTTACTTATGATGGATATTTGTTTCAGGAGAAGTTTGAGTCTCTCTTCCATGAAATTGATGAAATGGTGAATTTCCAATACTTCAAGAGCTTCAGAAGAGTTCGGGTTAACTTTGCCACAGCTGAGCAAGCTACCAGGGGTCGAGAGAAAGTTCACATGACTGAATTCAATGGTGAGACCATCAAGAGTTACTTTACTCAGGTAAGAAAGGTTATATATGTACCTTTTATAATTATCTTACTAATTATCTTCTAACAAAAATAGATAAAATAGTTGGCAAGCAGAAACTTCCACACATTGTGTGCACAATCTGAATTGGTGGCAACCTCTGAAGAATTTAATAAGTGTCTGTTTCCCTTCTGGTACCAATCCTTGAATAACCTAGTCTGTGAATATTGAACCTGCAAATCTGACTGCATTCATATTATGATGAAGTGTACAAGTACATGTTGAGCCTCACAGGGTAGTGTATCGTGCATTATGCTAGTTAGTTAACTAGGTTATAGATTATAAAACATAATATAAATAAAAATTCAGCTTTGATATGTGCTGCTATGTATGTGTTCCAGAACTTTGTAGCTTTCTAATTTAGTAAAACTCTGCCAATGTATATCAGAATTTTATTCAAATAATCTTGTTTCATAGCCCATCATCTTGGGAAGCAGCCGAGGGGGAGACCCACACTTGCAGCCACCAGCACCAGAAAAGCAGTTCCTCATCTCACCGCCAGCTTCACCCCCTGTGGGCTGGGAGCCTGCTCCAGAGGCAGAACCTGTTGTCAACTATGACCTTATCTCGGCTGTAGCAAACCTTGCCCCAGGTTAGCCCATAAGAGAAATTTGATTAAGGTTTAGTCAGTCACTGTAGTTTTGTGTGAAATTGATGCTCCTGCTGGTATTATTAGATTATTATATTATAAAATTGTTTCACCTGTGTAAGTTTAGTACTGATACCGTTAAAATATAATTTTTCTTTCATAAGAAACTAGCTTTGTATTTTGTTTAAAGCATCCAATATAAGGTTATATAATATAAACTGAATAAAATGGCTGTATGTTAATCTCATAAATGACAAGGATATGCTCTTAAAAATACCATAGTTGATGAATTCATATTTTACGAAGTTAACTTCATTTTGGGGGAAATATTTTTAGAGGAATTTTGAAAAATGCAGAAATAGTTTCACAGGAATTCTGACCAAAGCTGAGTTGAGCAATAGAATGCAATTATTGTTACATGAAGATGGAACTGAAAGTATTTTTAGATTTTTTTATTTAATATATTGATTTCTTTCAGGTGAAGCTCATGAGCTGCATCCACCCATTGAAGATAAGCCTGGCATCATTGTGCATGTGTGTGAGGAGTGCCAGATATGTGATCATCAAGGGGGAGCAAGACCCAGAATTACCCAGACTCGCAGACCACCCACTTAATGCATCATTCAGTTTAACCCTATAGCTAATAGTTTTTGTGGGGTAGGTGGGCTCTATACAATTTACTGGGAGGCTGGTGTGAGGACGCCTTAAGGGTTTCCAGACCTAGGACACCTGACAATCCTCCATGTGGTAGCTCAGGGCTAGAGTCTACCAAAACATTGTCTCTTGAGCTTGCTAAAATGGGGAAAGTCCTGCAAACTTTACTCAGAGGCCTATTTTCTCACTAAAGAAGTAATATATGTTTAGTAGCATATGTCGATTGTTCACTACCCAAATGGTAGTTAGTAAGAAGCTGATAGTCCTCATACTCTATTTATGCAGTGTGTAGGTGTATAATTCAAGCCAACTATCTAATAATACCAGTGCCTCCACCATCTCCCACTTGGCAAAACAATGCTGATTATAGCAGTGGAGCTTCCTAAGTTCCTTAAAATGCCCATAATATTCAATGCTGATAAATTTGTAGAGTACTTGGATGTATATATGTATGTAAGAGTGTTATGAATGTGTGTGTGTGTATATGCATTGTATATATTTATGTAAAGTTATAAATTTGTAGCCAGAGAAACCAAAAAAGGAAGTAGCCTGCAACATAAACGGATGTATTTGCTCTACATAGTATTCAAGCATAAGTAGTATTGCTGTCATCTGAATTTGTGTTTAAATCTTTGATGGTATGTTTGCTTTCCATTTTTATTGCTTTGTGCAAGTAGCTATTAAATTTGTAGCAATCCACATTTGATTATGCAAATTGAATTCCAAACTTGGGAAGCTCCATCGAATGCTTGAGGTGTATTTCAGTTGTGTATGTTACAATGAAATGTGGTTTCCATATTTTGAAAATAGTATATAGGTTTGTAATTTAAGCTTACTTTACAGTCAGTGCAATACAGATACATATAAAAGTGTACAGTCTAACATATTTTTCTGTAAAGTCTATGTGACTATGCCAATACTAGTCGTTAGTTTTAACACAATGTATGTGGAACATGGGTCATGATAGATGTCATGCTGGGCTCCTTATTGTTGTGTTGATGGCACTATCCTAACCCCATAGCACTGGTGGGTCATCCATTACATGTACACATATTGAACTTTCCTTTTCATTTGCACTTCTGCACATTTAAGTTTTTTTTTTTCCAAGTTTAGAGAAATCCCCTTCTGTGTATTTTATTGATATAATGGAACAAGACTTGGAATAATATATGAAATCTATTTCTATCTAGTATATGTTCCAAGTAATACAAAATAAATATGAGAATTGTCCAAACTGAATTTATGGAATATAGTTGAAGCTTTGATTTTATAGATCTAATTAAATTACAAAACGAAAGCTGTATCAGAAGTTTATTGTAAAATTATTACCTTCATGATGGGATAGATTGTACAACAAAAAGGACCCACTTCAGTAATTTTGATTTCTCAGTCATCATCAGCCATGACTTTAGGGAGCTGCTATAGCCAGAACTGGTCACTGCAAAAAAAAAAAAAAAAATTCACTTCCATAGCCACAAATTTGCATACCTCTTGTAGTATTGTAGTTCCATTAATGCAAATAATTTGAATTCCTTTAGTACCACAGCATCAGTCATTTGGCCCTGGATACCATCAGAAGAGTTTATTAAGTTGAGGATGATAAAGTTCATAACCAAGTGATTAAAAATCATCCCTTATTTCTCTTCAACTCGTTATTTGTGTGTTTATTTACTCAATTTCGATTAACAGTAAGTGACTATGAAGTTTAGACATTGTCTATAGTAATGAATTAGATATACAAAATTATATTATAGTAAAAAAATTTATTTTAGGATAATAATAGCATGACTGGTGTCAAGTTATAAATTGAAACTAAGGAGCAACAGTAGTGTTATGATACTGAATTAATCAGGCATGACCCTTATTGATTTGGTATTTCATTTTCAACATGGATTCATTAATGAAGGAAATAGTAAGAATTGCTAACTTAGATTTTGCATGTTGTTATATTTATCAGTATGAGAGAAGCAGCACATCTTTTTAGTTTTTCTGACTTAGTGAAGTAAATATAACTTATCACTTCGACATAGGATTCATAGAGTTTGATAATATATATGTTTCCAACATGGTCAGCACTTTGGTGAATTAAAGTAGCTAGAAATTTCAGCAAGTTTGTCTTCTGCTCTCTGCACATCCACTTAATATGTACTTAATCACAGTTACTAAAGAAAGCTTGTTTTGAGAATGCTTATAATTAAATGTAATTTTGTCTGACTACTTAAATATCTTAAATGAAGAATGTTTTTACATCATTACAAATCATAATGCATTTCATGTTCCTTGTTTTTTTTTTTTTTTTTTTTTTTTTTTTTTTTTTTTTTTTTTTTTTTTTTCCAGCTTAAACTTAACCTTTTTCTTCCTGACACAAAAAAAACAAAGCAGGGATAATTTCTCATAAAGGGAAACTAATAGGAAAACATGACAAGTGTGATGCCTTTTATTCTTTATCATAGATTTTGGACAAAATACTGTATTAGTCTCAGTGAATTTTTGTCAGTAATAATGCAGCTAGTAGTTCTGTTGCATTAATCATACTAAGAGGACTAGTTAACTTTCAGATTGGGATTTTGAAGATATTTTGTATTTTTTTCATTGTTTTATTGCCTGGCAACATGTCAAGTAGATTTCCATTTTTAATTATATAATTACACCAGTTAAAACAATAGAAAGCTCTAATAAGTCATCCAAGTTATGTGCTGAAGTCAGATTCCTTAGGTTTCTGCACCTTTTCTGTTCAGCTTCAGTGAAAAGCTGAATATAATCATAAGGACAATATTACTACATAGCTGTCATGTCACCCAGTTATTTATAAGAATCGTATATTAATGTTTCTTTGATATTAACATTTTATTTGCAAATCAATTGGTGCAGAATGTTGAGTTCAGATTTTTGTGGAATGTTTTTTGTTATAATTACTCTACACATAAGCAGAATATGAAGATTCTCATGTGATGACACTTTTTTAACATTGATGAGCAATTTCTTCCAATAATGTATCTTTCATTAACAGGACAGTGGTGGTCCTCAAAACTTTTATTTAGTTTTCAAGCACTTGCATCAGTTTAGTTGTGAATAAGAAATGACTTGCCTAACTGGTGATAACTATGTAAAGATTATGATTTATTAATATGTATAATGCTACTCTTTAATTTCTTATACAGGCTAATGGAGAATTTTGGTTTGTTATTATATTATTCCTGACAACAGACCTGTGGAGAGTTTTGAACTCTAAAAAGCATGTAATCTGTTGTGTTCAGTACTGTTAAGGAACAATATGAGTTAGTTACAAGAGAATAAAATGGAGCACATAGTAGTGGCCACTGAAAAGTCAAGCAACAGTGGTTTTAAGTAATGAGATTTCTCAGAATAACAAAAATTATTGTTGTATGTTTCTTATGTCATTATTTGATAACATTTACTCATGTGCAAGTTCAGAAATTGCAGTTTTTATGTGATATAGATAAATCTTGCTGCACGTGTTTCTTCTTGCACCTGCCAATTCTGAGGATGAACATAATTAAAGCCTTTCAGAAGTGTGTTCAGACCAAGTCTTTTACTTCTACCTTTATTGTCTGAAATTGGCGATGACCAGGAATGTGAAAGTTGGTCAGTAAGTGTAGTTTATGGGAAATGAGATAGATATTATTATTATTTTGTTTTATTAATTTATTTATTCCATCTGATTTTATTTACATTTATTTGCATTATTATTACTGAACATAGATATTCATGCATTACATGGGTGGACTAGAGAGAGAGGATTCAGCCGTGGTAATGACAGCATGAAATATGTGTATAAAAAAATAATAAAAAAAAATAAAAAAGCTAATTCATTAAAAAAAAAAAAAATGTCACCACAGAGATTGATCAGTTCCAAAATCCCTGATCTTAAGCAATCAGGTTAGTTAAATTAGAAAAAAAATACTATGTTTATGGGAAGTAAAAGCGTTATGATGGTAAAGAAAATAAATGAAAAGAATAACCCATTACGCAGAAAAAGAAAGAGGGTACGTCTCTTACCTTCAAGAATATATATATATATATATATATATATATATATATATATATATATATATATATATATATATATATATATATATATATATATATATATATATATATATATATATATATATATATATATATATATATATTCGTATTTCGCACCCACGAACTATGACAAAGGCGTGATAATAGTTGTCCCGTTATCAGAAATAATGATTTAATGATGATGGGTACTGTTAAATGTCAATATAAGTCTAACAACCCACTTAAATGAGTGGGTGAACCAGCAAAAGATCGAACAGATCCGAACTCGCGGACCCAAACCATTAAGACCCAACTCCGAATGCGGCCCAGACAGATACTACAATCAAGGATCAGTAGAGGGTGCCGTACACTCCAGCAAGGCAATGAACCCGCTTCCACGTGCCACTCTCAAGGCAGACATTCCACCCAAGATTTCAGCTAAGTATCTAGATAAGTCTCAGGCCTGTGTATACTGATAGGTAGTACTTAGCTAAATTGTAGGTCTGCCTCTCCATAAAGTAGGTTCCACATCTAAGTCGTCATGCAGTTCCTTGGTCACCACTGTGATCCTTCGAACCAGTTTAGAAAGTCCACATGATGCCGCTCCCCTGAATTTATGGTCACTCACCTTACTACCCACATGCGCCCACTTCTGGAGTTTGGATCCGCTGTCTGGAATAGTGGCTGTGTTACTGACCTAAAGCTGCTAAAGTCAGTACAGCTACTGTGGACAAAGGATTCATGGTCTCGAGAATGTCAAATGCTCAGCGTCTTGTGTATCTGGACTCATTTTCAATGAATGGGAAACTGTTACGGGCTAACCTTGATAAATGTCGGAAGATTTTTTCACGATCTCTCCCCAATTTCTCCTACTGATTTATTTACTTTGCCCCCAACTATTGGTACGAGAGGACATCGTTACAAAATCATTGTGATGCCAGGCATTTTAGTCCGAGTGGTAAAAGTCTGCTGGAACTCGCTTCCCATCGATGTGGCAGAAGCACTCTTGATAGTTTTGAGAAGGTATTGACTAAATTCTTGGGTGACGGAATATTTGATTGCCGCTGCAAATCTTCCTGATAAATCCTTGACATTTGTTCTGGGCTTATAACACACTTTCCAGCTTATATATATATATATATATATATATATATATATATATATATATATATATATATATATATATATATATATATATATATATATATATATATATATATTGCTACGCATTCCTTGGTTAGGGTTGGCGTGCTGGCCGTGCTAGGGTTCCCAACCAGGTAAGAACCAGTAAGTAACGAGTTATGTGGAGTCATTAGGAAGTAGTAGGTAAAAGGGAGGTATATTTTATATGTTTAGGCCTAATGGCTTCTTACATCTTCCCCTATTCTCTTGTATAGTTCTTTGTGTTATCAAGACACCAAGAGCAGGAGCGACCCTGAGTGAGTTGTCAACGTGATGCGTGGTTCCTAGGCGACGGGGAGTCGGGGACGAGCCGTGGCGCATCATACAAACAAGCGCACTGAGCAGTAGTTCCCTAATTTGCATGACCACCACAGGCCATTAGTACTTTCATGGCCTACGTAACAGCCACACCACCGTCTTCACCAGTGCCTCTAGTCCAATCTCTAGTCACTAACCAAGGGAGCTTGAGAATTTAAGTTACTTTTCACGAATTCGGTGTTCTAGACGTGAGTATTCCCTTGGCCATCAACAGTTGAGTGTTAGGGCGTTAGTTGTGTGGTTTAGTGACATGTTTTGGTGTTGTGTGGATGAGGAGCCGATCTTGGTTGTCGTGTGTGTGAGTGATTAACTGGTGTTGGGTATTACTTGTGTGGGTGAGGTACTAATGTTAGGTATTTTATCGATGAAGAACCATTGGTGGGTGTTACCTGTGTGTGTAAGGTACTGATGCTGGGTGTTAGTGTGGGTAAGGTATTAGTGCTGGATGATACCTGTGTGTGTGTGTGTGTGTGTGTGTGTGTGTAAGGTACTGGTGTTGGGTGTTACTTGTGTGTGTGTGTGTGTAAGGTTACCATTGTGTGCTGAGTGTTACCATTGTGGGTGATAGTAACAACTATGCATTTCTATACAGTTATGACCTAGATTAGATCATTATTTTGAACACACTATAGTATTCAAGGAGCTGTGATGCATCTTTTTCTTTATCAACACAGTTATGTAGTAGTCTTTGTATTGAGATAACTTTGGTTTTCAGGTGGTCATAAGATGGAGCCCTCCAGAGACCAGTGTGCCTTTTACTATACCAAAGATGATATTGAAAACCTTCAAATCAAGTGAGAAACTTTCATATCATAAGTTTTCAAGGACTTAGTTCTTTAGATTTTGGTTACATTATAAGACGTTTATTTCATTAAAAGGAAAAGTTACAAAGGTACCATCAACAAACAAATATAGTAATAGAAACTTGTAATAGATTAACATTGTTGATAAATTCTCAGTACCCACTAAGGTAGCTTCAGCACCTCAGGTTAAAAAACTGACAGGCATTTAACAGACTGAAATATAGAGGTGATAACAGATCAGAGGTGCCCTGCACAACCTGAGTTACATCAATCCAAAACACTAACTGATAAAATAAGTATACATGTAAAATTCAAAATAAAGTACTGTACCTTTATACAAACCTTAACTCCAAGCATAGACCTACATATGTAAGAACATTAGACCTATTTTCTGGTGCTAGATTCTGCGGATTTGGGGAAATCTAGAAGAAATCCAGGAATGCTTAAGAATATAGAAAGTTAATTACATACATGAACTACCAGTTTCAGTATTTGTGTTTTTTTGCATCTATATAAAGTTTAAAAAATGTAATTTGAGATATATATGTGAATACTACTGATGCTGTCTAAACACAGATTTGGCAATCAGTTGTTGCACAAATGAGTGAAATAGGCAGAAATTTGCCCAGCACAACCTGGATCTTGGCTGCACCAGTCATCTTTATTGGATCCTGACTGACACTGGTTACACTTAAATTATTTTTTACTATGTGATAGGTGAATCAGATTATGTCAGTTTGTTAATTTGTTGTGGATTCTTACCAATTTAAATTTTTTCGGTAAATACTGTGTTCAGTAAATGCTGTGCTGAGATAGATTAAAGTCATTGCTGCACCCCCAAGATGAGGTTTGGGTGAGGGTAAAACAGATTGGTGTCTCACTTCTTAACCCGTTAGTGGTGATGTGGCTCCAACGTTGTCATGCTAGGGTTCACTTCTGATCTTGGTATATCACAGTAAACACTTTAAATTTTCTGTTAATTGTAACTATGGGAATTAAGTAACCTTTCCTATGTGCCTTTATCAGCCAGTGTTAAAGCATTTTGAAATTTATATTTTTATGAAGAGGGACAGATTAATTAATTAGTAGAAGTTAGGATGGTCTACATTGATAAAAAAGATATATTAAAAGAAGAGAGTGGAACAGATGATCAACGAAAGACTTTGTCCACAGAATTACCCTGCAGCAACTCACCGGATCACAATTGGTGGCTGTGTCCCCTCGGGTGGTAGAGGACACACAGGCAGGCAGGCAGAATGAGGTGCCACTTGCTTCCCTGACCACAGCAGCCACATATCCCACCACACACCATGTTACTGTCAAGTGGCAGCAAAAGATACTCAGGTATGCTGCCCCCCAAGCTATAATGAATTTCAGAGTTTCCAGCGTTTCCCATTTTTATTGTTTTTTATCACGTCTGTGGCAAATCTACATGATCAACTTAACTACAGTCGGTGACACTGGCAATTAGAACTCACTCTGACATGAGCATCACATTGCACAAACTGGCAACTTGCCCCTCCTCAGTCTGAAAAAATCTGCCCAAATAATTCCAGAACTCCATGGTTCTATGTGGGAAGCTATTTTACTTAATATCTCTTCTACAAACATCCTTTTTCAGTTTTCTCCCATGCTCCCTCAAGACTCTTGTATCCCATATCAAGTCCTTCCTATCCAACTTCTCCATTCCAGTTATCACTGTACAGTGTGATGAAATCACCTCTCTCTCTCCTCTGTTCCAATGTTAAAAGACCCAATTTTGACAGTCTGTCTTCATACAGTAGATCCCTCAAACTTGGAGGTAACTTTGTTGCTGCTCTTTGTATTCTTTCCAATTTTCTTACAGATATCTTGTCACAAGGTGACCATACCATAGCTGGATACTCCAATCTTTGGCATATCATGGTTACAATTTTTTTTATCATTTCTTCATCCAGATGTGTAAATGCTGTCCTTATGTTTCTCAGTAGGTTATATATTTCGCATGTAATCTTGTTTGTGTTTCTCTGGTGACAGCTTATCAGTGATTATTACACCATTTTGCTGATTCTCTCCTTCCCCAATGAATAACCTCCCATCTATCTCTTGCCACTCTTGCCAATTTCTATCACACTGCATTTCTTTGCATTGAATTCCATCTGCCACTTTTGGCTCTATTCCCAAGTCTTGTATAGGTCCTGTTGGAGTGCAATGCAGTCTTTCTCTTCCCTGTTTTTTTCAATAACTTTGTATCATGTGCAAATAAGCTTACATAGCTGGTTGGCATATCATTAATGCACATACCAAATAACTTTGTATCATGTGCAAATAGGCTTACATAGCTGGTTATTTCTTCTGGCATATCATTAATGCACACACCAAACATGACTTGTGTCAACACAGATTCCTACGGAACCCTGCTTAAAACTTTCTTCCAGGCTTACCTTTAATCTATAATTACTGTTCTCATCTCTACCTTCCAAGTTCTCCATTCACTTTAGTAGCCCTTGTCGCAATCCTCCAAAAATCTTCAGCTTCCATAACAACGTCTTATGCAGTACTTTGTCAAGAGTGTGTGTGTGTGTGTGTGTGTGTGTGTGTGTGTGTGTGTGTGTGTGTGTGTGTGTACTCAAATCATAATTAAACCAATCAGCTAAAGCTTCTACAAATTATTATACAGAAGGGAATGGTAGTGAAGAGCGGGTGAATTTCAATGAAGTTGGTTAGACTTGCACCAGAAAAATTGATCACATCTGGTTTGCAGTGTGTGTGAGGCTCTGGAGTACCGACGGTCCATCTATGCCAATGACCCAAAGTACAGGACAAGGCACAAGCAAGCCATAAAACGACGAAAATACCAGCGCATCTTTACCTACGTACATGAGGATAATTATCAGTTGCAGGTGAGGTGAATGCACTTCAGGCAATGGAAAACAAAAGAAAGTAGCTTAAATGATTATCATGGAATGCTTAACAGTAAGATTTATTGGAAACTTAAAAGTGATATGGAAGCATGTGTTGCTGCTTTTATGCCAGTGTCTTTGAAAGATTTTGTTCTGTCTATATTCCATGGCAAGATACTCATAAATGGGGTGATTTTAGACATGTGGCTACACACACACACTTATGGATACTTGCACCCATTCATACATTCCTGAAGGAGAAAAAAAAAAATCTTAAACGATTTTGTTCATGGTGTGACAGGAGCAGCACAGTGCCACCACTTCCAAAAAAATGGAACAAGAGTGCTGTTTACGGCAGAGAGCTAACAGGACCAGGTGGGTGAGTGGGTGATGTGTATTGTGATGGGATGGAGGGATTGATAAATGGGTGCAGCTGTGATTTGTGATTTGCTGGAATAGTGTTGTTTTGTTGGTGGATGATACATTGCTGGACTGGCCTCTGTTAGTGAGAAGATGGGACAGTGTTATGTTGAATGGGTGAAGCAACATAATGAAGAATTGAGTGGATGAGGGATGAAGAAGTGTCATGTCAATGAATAATAGCTTCTAGTGGTAGCAACAAGATCACCAGTGTCCAGGAAAAATTTTGTTCATTATGAACTTAACACTGAATGTGTAAAATAATTTTCTTGTGAAAAGGTTAAATTGTAATGTATAAACTCTAGAAGCAGTTTGGAAGAATATAAAAAAAATGAGGTTTGGCAGCCATAGTGACATAGGTGTAAAGGAACATAGAAAACTGGAAAAGTAGTTTAATTTCCTTAATTGAGAGAACATCTCATGTATTCAGTGCAGAACAAGTTGTTGGTAATAGAAATTGTTACAGGGGAAATGACTCTGTTGACTCAGAAGAAGTTAGTGAAAAAAGTAGTGTGGTGGCCAAGGAGGACAAGAAGAAGAGGCCTCCCACCACCTTCCAGCAGCAGTACCTCTACATCATGGCAGATCTTGCTCCTCAGGAGAGGTAAGATTGTTAGAATTATAGTTGATTGTCATGTTCTTTTGATGAATATTCTTTGTTAGAGTAAATGTAAATTTGATTATATCCATATTTATTTCTTGTTGATTGAACATGCATTTGTCATTTTGTGGCCTTCATGTATAAAGTACTTTTCATTTTCTAGCATACAAGAATAATGTGTGAATCTTCTGATGACATGATGTTTTATATATTTGTTCATTTATATAATTTACATTTAGTATAGACAAAATATTTTCTGCAGCAATCATGTGACTCATTTAATAGGAAAATAATCCTAAAGGAAAGGTTTCCTATCTATTTGTTCATGTCCTGCTTATTGTTCACTTTTTGTAGTTTTCATGTTAGTATCCCAGTGCCTTTGAAAATGGATTTGAAAGTAGTCTTTTTTTTTATATCATGAAGGAGTGTTCATCAGTATTATGAGGACCATGTGCTGTCTGCATTCTCAGTCTTGGTGAGAGTCGTGTTTATGAGACTGTCCTGTGTGTCCTGAAGTATGATGGCCAGAGTCAGCTAACAGTCACACCAGACTTCAACATGCCCACCACCAAAGCCTACAGGTGAAGGCCCTAGATGGTTAATTCATGATCTAAGGAAAGTGTTTGTAACTTCAGACATGAGATTTTGATGTTATTCACTTAACATGAGATTTTGGTGCAATTCATTTAACACAGACCCCAGCATAAAAATAAGTATACAGTAGAATGTCAAACACAAATCTGTTTAAAGTTATTGATTTAAAATGACACCTAAAAGAAAGACCAAAAATCTATCTAAAATGAACAATTTCATTTTTAAGCAAATTGAAATTGGTGCACATTGTTTTTCTGCTACAAAAACCTTTATATTAAAGCACTGTTTTAATTTAGTGCAAAACTGATTTAAAGTGAATTCACATGGAGCTTAACTCGCGTTAAATCAACGTTCTGCTGTACAATAAATGTTAGATAATGTTGTTGTGATAGTGTCATGAGACTGTTATAGTTTGGAGAATTAAAATTGTGGTATGGTTATATGAAGTACATTACTGCTTCAGTACCTCTGATGTGGAATCTCTAGTCTCGCATACAATGAACAATTAGATGTATTCCCTGCTTAATATTTGCAGATTAATTCATGGCTTAGGTAGCTGTCCTGAAGTGTTTTGTATCTTGATTGCTGTGGTGATGCTGATGAATCCATTTGCAGACTGGAAAGTTTTGGCCCTGATAATGCATTATATGAGTACCAGATTGAGAATGTTTCCCTGACCCGCTCAGCAGAGGAAAGGAACCAAGAGGAGCAGCTGGCAAACCAGGTATGAATATGTAGATGCTAGTCCTTGCATTCACATTCATTTGATTAGTGAAATGAGGCAAATTTGTGATGAGCTTAGAATATAAAATATCTTAATTTTCTAATTCTTTCAGATGGCAAGACAGAGGATAGAAGAGATTCAGCAAATGGCAAGGCTTGATTGGGATACTGAAGGGCAACCAGGGCAAGGAGAGCTGCGCCTCATGACTGTGGGAGAGATCACCAGAGCCCTTTACTTCCCAGAGGCATCTTCTCTCTACATCCACTATGCTCTCTACTTGCCTCCAGGTGAGAATATATAACATGGTCTTTAAGTATTTACACATAAAAATCAAATTAAAAGTTGAAAGATGTTCATTGTAAATTGCATAGAACAAGAAAAAATTTCACAAGTTATCAGAAGGGATAAACAACTTGAGTCTGTTTTCTTGCTGGTATTGGTATAATTAACCTGTTCAAATTTAAATAAAGTAAAACTTCTGTTATGAAACTTTACTTGAAATGTGTTAAAGGCAAATGCCTATGTGAGGATACCATTCATTCTTAATTTTCTTGATGGAGCTTTGTATGATTAAATGGAGTCATCAGATGTTGCCACACTCACAGGTGTCCATGGCCAACTGACACTATAGAATGTATCAATTCCTACATGATAATATGGTATACCACTTGCCAATGAAAGTTTAGTATTTGTCTACTTGACATAAGTCACAGGTGTTCCACTGTGTGGAACATTTGCCCTGAACCTAATTGGACATAATTAATCAACTATACCATAGTATTTTGAGAACTTGTATTTTTTATGATGTATAGATGTGTACATGTCATGTATGTAGGTTTTGTAATTAAATAGCTCTGTTTTTCTAGGGTGGAGAGTAAATCCAGGAACAGAATGTGAGGGCTTCACCCCAACCTGCTGGCTGAGTCACAGTGATGAAGTCGCAGCAGCACACTTCTCCACTCCTTTTTCCCTTGATGTCACTCGCTCTTCATCAGGTGTGCTACCAACTTGATATTTTGTGTTGTCATGCATGACTGCTAGGAAAGTGTGGATGACATTCAGTTGTATCCTTGCAGATTTTTTTTAGAGAGTGACTGTATACTGTCAGGGGTAATTTCTAGTATCAATTCTTTGTTCTAATACTAAATCCTTGAAGTGCATTAAGTAGTAAAGACTCACCATGTTAACACAGTCTTTCATTCAGATGGTGACAATCATATGACAACAAAAATATTTTGGATATAATTTAAATTGAATGTACTGGTATCAATATGAGTAAGTCAGGTTTGTAAGCCTATAATCATCATCATCATGAATGTTAGGTAGAAGTTTGAGTCTGATGAATATTAATAGTAAACATTCAATACCTCAAATATGAATTTACAATTTATAGTAGATTTTATGTATAGATGGGTCATTATCCTCACTATTATTAATTAATTATTATTATTATTATTATTATTATTATTATTATTATTATTATTATTATTATTATTATTATTATTATTATCATTATTTATTATTATTTGTTGTTGATATTGGTTTAATTGTGCCTAGGCTCCTACAGGTGTAGTACTGTGGGCCATATGACTGTACCATTCCACCAGGGGGCTGACAGGGCTACGAGTATGAATGATGTGTGTGTGTGTGGGATTGCTAGCCTGTCATATAGACAGATAGATCATCATCATCATCATCATCATCATCATCATCATCATCATCGATTCCATGATTATCTTATATTTTATTTGCAGCCTTCTGTGGTTGATACTTTCATTGATCACAGGTATCTTTATTCAGGAAACTCTGGAACTATTGTACTTATGTGTTCATGTGGCAGGGAAGGGTTGGCCACTGTTGCTTCTGGCGGCTTTTTCCCTAGACTGGTTTGGGCATGACAGAGATGAAGGATATGCTGCCTTTGCTCTTCCAGCCTCAGGTGGGTAATATAGTCTGATTCTGGAAGCACTCTTAGATGCTTGCTACTGAAGAGCAAAAATAGTGTAAACCACATTCTTGACCTTTTCCTAACCTTTAATCCTTTTCCTTATGCTGTTACCCTATCTTCTCTGTTGGGCTCCTCTAATCACAATCTCATATCTGTATGTTGTCCTATCACTCCAATCCATTCTCATGATTCCCCAAAGCAGAGGTACCTCTGGCATTTTACCTCTGGTAATTTGGGGGACCTGAGGAGATATTATGCTATGCCACTGCTACTACTGCTTCCGTGTCAGAGACCTGTCTGTGTGCTGAGTTCATAACAGAGGTGTTAATGTCTGGCATGGAGGTGTACATTCCTCACTCTTTCAATCTAAATCTTCCAAACCTTGGTTTAACACAGCCTGTTCTCGTGCTGTACATGATAGAGAGGTAGCCCACAAGTGGTACTCAAACCTTCTATCACCTGAATCTCGTGCGCCTTATATTTCTGTTCAGAATCTTGCCAAGTCTGTTTTCCAATTAGCCAAAAAACTCCTTCATTAATAGAAAGTGTCACCTTCTATCATCTGAATCTTGTGTGCTTTATATTTTTGTCCAGAACCATGCCAAGTCTGTTCTTCAACTAGCCAAAAATTTCATTAATAGAAAGTGTCAGTCTTTCAGGATCAAACTCCCCTCATGACTTCTGGCACCTAGCCAAAAAGCATCTCCAATAACTTTGCTTCTTCATCTTCCCTACTTTATTTCAACTTGATGGCACCACTGCCATCTCGTCTATTTCTAGAGCTGAACTCTGCTCAGACCTTTGCTAAAAATTCTACCTTGGATGATTCCTCTGACTACTTCATGCTATCCATTAAAATCCTTCACAGTGATGTTTTCCATGCCCCCACTGGCCTAAACCCTTGGAAAGCTTATGGGCCACATGGGGTCCCTCCTATTGTTCTCTGAAACTGTTCCTCTGTGCTTGCACCTTTCCTGGTCAAAACTCTTTCAACTCTGTCTATCAGCATCTACTTTTCCTTCTTGCTGGAAGTTTGCCTACATTCAGCTTGTTTCTTAAAAGGATGACCACTCTAATCCCTCAAACTACTGTCCTATTGCTTTAATTTCCTGCTTATCTAAAGTATTTGAATCTATCCTCAACAGGAAGATTCTCAAACGTATATCAGTTCACAACCGTCTATCTGATTGCCAGTATGAGTTCTGTCAAGGCCACTCCACCATCTGATGGTGATCATCTGGCTTTCCTTATGGAATCTTGGTCATCCTCTTTTAGAGATTTTGGTTAAACTTTTGCTGTTGCCTTGGATATATCAAAAGCTTTTGATAGAGTTTGGCACAAAGCTTTGATTTTTAAACTACCTTCCTACAGCTTCTATCCTTCTTTCTGTAACTTCATCCCAAGTTTTCTTTCTGACCATTCTGTTGCTGCTATGGTAGACGGTCACTGTTCTTCTCCTAAATCTACTAACAGTAGTGTTCCTCAGGGTTCTGTCTTGTTACCCACTCTCTTCCTATTACTCAACAATGATCTAAACCAAACTTCTTGGCCTATCCACTCCTACATTGATGATAACACCCTGCACTTTTCCTAATTTTTTCATAGACATCCAACCCTTCAGGAAGTAAACAGTTCTCACAGGGAAGCCACAGAACACCTGACTTCTGATCTCTCTAAAATTTTTGATTGGTGCAGAACAAACTTGGTATTGTTCATTCAGTGCCTCAAAAACTCAATTCCTTCATCTATCAACCTTCCAGACAACTATCCCCTCTTCTTCAGTGACACTCAACTATTCCCCTCTTCTACACTGAACATCCTAGGTCTGTCCTTTACTTATAATCTAAACCGTATACTTCACATCTCATCTCTAGCTAAAACTGCTTCTGTGAAGTTGGGCATTCTGAGTCAGCTCTGCCAGTTGTTCTCACCGACCCCCCAGCTGTACATGGGCCTTATCCATCCATGTATGGAGTATGCTTCACATGTATAGGGGGATTCCACTCATACCACTATTTTAGACGGGGTGGAATCAAAAGCTCTCATCAACTCCTCTCCTCAGACAGACTGTCTTCACCCTCTCTCTCATCACTGCAATATTGCACCTCATGCTATCCTCTACTGTTTTTTTTTTTTGTGCTAACTGCATGCATCCCTTCCTCCCATGGCCTCACTGCACAAGACTTCCTTCTTTCTCTCATCCCTATTCTGTCCACCTCTCTGATGTGAGAGTTAACCACCATTCTCATTCATTCATCCCTTTCTCTGGTAAACTCTGGAATTCCCTGCCTGCTTCTGTATTTCCTCCTTCCTATGAATTGAATTCTTTCAAGAGGAAGGTTTCAAGACATCCTTCAGTTTTCAATGATTCTCTTGACATCTCTTGAGACTGGCACCTTTTTTTTTTTCCTCCCTTGGCCAGTGACCCTCGTGTAAAAAAAAAAAAGGTAGTAAAGAAGCAAGGTCTTGACTCAGTTTTTCTAATAATTTGGCAGTCCTATATTTAACACTGATAGGATCATGGTAGCCTCTTTCCACAGGTCCACATGACAAGCACCAGGTGAAGGATGGATTGTATCAAGTGGGCACTTGGAGGCCAGCACAGATATCCCCACTAGCCAAGATGCGCAGGTTTTTTCTGGGAGGCTGTCAACTGATGAGTGATCCTTCCTACCTTGCTGTTGGGGCTCAGGCCAGCTCTCAGGTGACTTGGGAGTGTAGCTTGAATTTCTCCTCAGGGAAAAAAAGTTTGCCCAGAGGTATTAGTTAATGTGTGAGATACAGTACAGTTTTCATTAAAATTGGCACAGTTGGCACAGAAGTAAATAAAAAATTGTGTTGTTTGGCTCAACTGGAAACTTCATCTTGGTAAATTAACTTCAAGGAAGTTAGATGTTGTCACCCCCCACCAATACTTTTCCTCCTCCCAATTGCTTTCTCTACACAAGGAGAAATTAATACTCCACAATACTCCACTCATATGGAGTATTGCTCCCAGATGTGGTGGGGTTCAACCCACACAACCTTCCTAAGCAGGATGAAGGCAAAAGCTCTTCATCTCATAGATTTCTCTCCTCCAAAAGACTTTTGATTGTCTCACTAACCATCACAATGTTACATCTCTTGCTGCCTTCTGCCATTATTTCCATGGATATTGCTCTTCCAGACTTATGAACTGCAGACTCGTTGCACAATGACTTTCTACTTAGTTTCATCACTTTTCTGTCCATCTTGATACTTGGAGTCAATCAATCATGTATGAGGTTCATTCCTAATTCATCTACAGTGTATTTTCAGATTTTTCTCCAAAATTTATGTTCCTTAACACAAGTCATCATAATTTAAAAAGCCATCATAACTCAGGTGGGGAGAGTGAGCCGCTTGGGTTTCAACACTAACACCAGTGGCACAATAGAACTGCGGGCATCCACTGTGGTGCAGGCAGACTTCATTGGAAAAGGTGAACATCAATAATTTTCTCATTTATTTAATTCTGATAAAAATTTTCCAAATTATATCTCATGGTTGTCCATTATTTTTAAGACCATGATGTAAAAATAACCTGCAAAATCAAGAGTATTTAGTGTTATATGTAATTACAATATTTGCATCAAGTGTTCATTCTGTGTTTCACATACCCAGATTTACAGACACCTCTTGAAATGCCTCCTGGGTGGCAGCTGTCCACAGTTGCTGTGATAGACGCTTTCAACAAATCAAGACAAAAGCTTCGAGCAGCTAAACAAGGACTTCTCTGAACAGTTGAGTATGTAACTTTCACCAAAATATAGTACATCACTAAGGCTTAGTCCACACACCATACATGTAAGTTTCAGGTAACTGATTATGCAAGATGCCAATTTTCACACTCTTATGAGAGGATTAACCAAGGCTCTTATAACTGTTCAAGGAAGTTGCTCATGTGGAAAGTACCTGAATGAGAATTTGTGATATCAGTCATGGTATCTGCTTTAGAAGTTACTGAAGAAAAGGGAAACAGAATTTTAAACAGAATTGTAAACTATATTTATTAATTATAGTAGTCTCATACATAGAAAACTTCAGTATTAACTTAATGGAAAATATTGGATTTTGTTTCACAGCAAGAGTTTCATGTGGCAAATATTAGTTTTATTATGATATAGATACTGGATATTTTCAATATTATCCACACTTAGCCAGCTCCTAAATCCAGTGTATATTGAGTTTCCAAGCTTTCTAATGTAATGCATTTCATATAACTTATAAGTGACTTTGTACAAGCAAAATACTCTCCCAGCATGTAGTCTCATCTTGTTACCACAAGCCACAACCCTCCTAACTATCAGTGAATTTTGCTTTCCTCTTCTCAACAAATGCAGTCATGCCTTCTTTGCGATCATTCTGGAAAATAAAAAATTTTATTTGTAATTGTATTATAATGTGTGCATACTTTCCCAGTGCCGAAGCTACATTCAAGAAATCTGTAAAACATATTAACTGAAATGGTGATGCTGCTATTGTAGCAAAAATGGTGCTTTGGTGCTTGCTTGCATCACTATAGAGAGTGGGAGAAAGGAAGACATATTAGTATGTGTATGTGGCCATCCAATGGAAAAGCTGATTCAGCATATAAAAGTGGTAAAATTCAAGTGTATTATTTCTTATCTCCCCAAACTTAAGAAATTTAGTGATGTCAGCATTGTTTTACTGGTTATTATTATGCATTATAACCATAACCAAGGAAATTCTGAGGAAGCAACATGTACCAATATGGTGGTTATGCAGTGGCAGTGCTGCCTAACTAACATACTAAACAAACATTCATTGGTCCATTTTCTTTCCTATCCAGCATCCAGCTTGCATGGTTCAACTTATAAGAAAAATGGAATACTGTTAAAATATTAATTAGTTCAACACTGATATATATATGTTTTCATCAGGATTAGCAGAGGAGACCACAGGAATTGGAACATTCCCTAATAAAATAAAGGGTTCAGACTGTTTTTCTGACCATATAATATAACAATATAATTACAGTTACACTTACTGTAGCAAATGTAGTGTAGAAGAGCTTCTTTTCCACTGTCAGTCCTTGTTTCAGAGACAGTTCAGAAGCTGCCATGAAGAACAATATTGAATTATAATAATTGTACACATAAATAATGTATGTAAATGTGTTGATAAAACTGTTTTGTAAGTAAAAACTACTTTAATTTTCTTAAATGGATGGTTTTACTCTTCTTTATCAAAAGTGATTATCAAAGTTTGCCTTTTCCTCTGTAGGATTAAAATTTTCCATTAAACGCCTAATGTCATAAAAAACATCTGAAAATTTATACTCCTTTCAAGCCTTTATTTACTCAAGCCAAAGAGTCTTGATGTGATAAGGAGTTAAGAACCATCCAAGAAGCTTTACCGAGGAGATTGAAAACATTGTGTTATTAACTTGTCATCCGTCTACATGGAAATGTCTTCCAGGAGCTCACCGTTGTTAACAGATTCCTTGCAAATGGCCACCACCAACTTAGAATGCTGGCTAATCCTCTCCCCCATCTTAACTGCCTCAGCCACCAGCTGGTCTGGGGGATGCACTGAACTCACCAGGCCTGTGAATTACCAAATAGAAACAAGAATGCTGCTACCTTTCCACCACATTTCAGAGCACAACTATACAGCTAAATTAACTTCAGAAAATGGGTACTCTTGAAATTGGCTGCAATGCAATTTAATTTACACTAGGGAATATGAAGACTGATTTTATTAAAATGACTGACATTTCAGGAGGGAAAAAAAAACAGGAAAGAATACTAGGGCAAAGGTACAGTTATGATACTGTCCTGCCTCCTAATCACTGATCAAACAAATGAGATGGCACACTACTGCAGCATGCCAGTGTGTCCATTTTACTATCCAGACATGGTTATGTATTGTACAGTTACTGAACGTCTGGATATTGAAGGGATTATTGTACTTCAGTATTAGTGGTTTCCAGTAATGAGTGAGGAGTTGTGGTCCTCCTCAAGCAAGAAAATGGGGTCACCTGCCTTAACCACTAGAAGTTGCTATTTTTTATAAGCTAACACACATGTGTGTGTGTGAACTAATAAATCAGACTGTATAAGCCAAATAATTTCCAGTATAATAATTGCAAATCAGAATTAATCAATTTTCATGTCCGCCCCTGCCAATACTCACCCCAGTCCTTTGCTTGCTGTGCTGTGATGGGGTCACCTGTGACACACATCTGCATGGCACGAGACTTGCCAATGGCACGGGTAAGCCGCTGGGTGCCCCCTGCCCCAGGGATGGTACCAAGAGCAATCTCTGGTTGGCCAAACCTATGAAAAGTATTGATATTACTTGTATACAGCTGCACAAATATCAGGAATGAAATTTACCTGTTGCCTATTCAATCATTCAATTAAGAAGAGCACAGCATGGATAGGTAAAGGACATGCATGTTTAATTGTGGGGATAGCAAAAGCTAATCAAAATCCATCTAGAACTTTATCACTTGACTGGTAGGCATCATTGTGCAAGCACATGCACACAAACATATGTGCAGACATATGTGAGAGAACAAGTGAGTCTGATCTTTATGCTTGTTCAGGCACTTTTCCTATACTAATATATATATATATATATATATATATATATATATATATATATATATATATATATATATATATATATATATATATATATATATATATATATATATATATATATATATATATATATATATATATATATATATATATATATATATATATATATATATATATATATATATATATAATATGTGTTCTCTTATCCAAACCTTCAAACCTACAAGTGGCCTTCCTCTCTTTTTACTTCCAACTTTGCTCACAAAGATTTTCTTCACAAACTCTTTGCTCATCATCCTCTCTCACTATGGCCATACCATCTCAGTGTGTTCCTTCCTATTCACCCATTTCACCATTCCACAATTTACACCACTTGCACATGTGCTCATACTACACCTCTCAGAAAAATCTTTCATTGCTCTCCTCCTTCTCGGATAACTCACTCCCACAGCATGCACCCTTGAATGCTGTGACCTATTCTGTATCCCAGTCTATGATCCATACATCAATATTGGCAGATTTCTCTACATTCTTCCCATTTGTGACTTGCAAGTGACCATATGACATGGCCACCTTTCTTAGCATTTTCATTCATCTTTCCATCTATCTCACAATATTTACCTCACATTGTTCCCTATCTGCAAGTTTTGATTACTTAAGCTCTTTTGCATTTATAACTTTATTGATCTGCTTGATAATTAGTTCAAAGTATGTTCCGATGTATACTTTGAACTTATTATTAAACATATCAATAAACGCAAAAGAGCTTAAGATATCCAGAAACAACCACAAGACCATGTATAAAAGAATTATGTCAATACAATTAGGTGAATAGTACACACACATTCTGAGCTATGAACACTCTACCTGGCTTTCTCCCCTGCCAAGATAATGTCACACATCATGGCCAGTTCACAGCCACCCCCAAGAGCGTAGCCATTGACAGCTGCGATGACAGGCTTCTTAATCTTGGTGATGCCATCCCAACCCTCCAGAAAATTATGCAGATAACAGTCTACAAAGTTTTTGTTCTGCATCTCCTTGATGTCAGCACCTATGGAGTAAGATACTCAATGAGTATGGTACAAAACCTGTTACATGAAAAATCTTACAGTACATTAACATCACAGCTCTTTGCATAAATTAGTTTTAGATCTTAAAAAGGATATTTTTTTGGCTCTAAGTGTGCATAATTCAATCAAAATCACATCCCTTCCACTTTTAGTTCTAAATACTACTTTGGTAATATGATATTCTAAAGGGATTAGAAAATGCATGCACTGAGGAAGTATTGTAAGCAATAGCATAAGTCTGGCACAAGACTGCAAGATTGACACCAGAAGTTGTATTTAACAATTATAGTCCACTTGTTCCTAGCTTGCCACTGGAGCCTAAGCTACTTTTGCAACCATCACTAATCAGACAGTGGCTCTTGTAACCTCAGTGCTCAGTCATCATGTCTCCCATTTTGTGTAGGTGCTGGCCTCTCCACACTACACATTTTATCTCTCTTCTATTTCTCTTGCTTTGTGCAGTACTTAATTGGTTCCCTGATCACTGGATAAAAGAATGGTAGTAGATTATAAATGTTTACCGAGACAATGCAAGTTGAAGTCATGCAGTTGAAAATGTTTATGCCATTTTTTTTAATGAAAATAATTTCAAGCTGTAGTAAATGGTAGCAAATGTTCTCCTGAAATTGAAAGAGTTAACAGATTTTATATTAGGTGGCAAGGAATGGTGGCAACTTTTTATCCCAAGCTGCATCCTCAAAACAACAGTGGCTGTTTATCTTGTCGCTGTCATGTGGATAAACACGTGCAAGGCTGTTGTTACCCTGTACCAATAGTTTAAGCACTATAAAAAGCTGCTTTTTCATCTTTCCTTTCAACCCTATCTAAAGTCTAGTGACACTATCATGTTCAAGAAAATGTTCTCTATCACATTACACAACTTACACATGCAGTGGTACCTTAACTTATGAGTGCCCCATCAGTGGTACATCTTATGAATTTTTTGAGATACGAGCTGTCACTTGGATGATTTTTTGCTTTGAGTGGCAAGCCAAAATCCAAGATACAAGCAAGCCTCAGATACTCAGCCAGTAGTTGGTACTTGCCACAGCAAGCACCACAACAACTGCCCAGCATTCCTTGTCTCGTTCACTTGTTCACTTCACGTTTTTATACATTTGTTATTTATAAACATTTTTCTTACAGTAAACACTTGATATAACAAACATATATGGAGAGAGAGAGAGAGATAGATGAATTGTGGTTGGTGACGGTCAGTGGGTGACCTTGAAAGTGGCCAGTAGTGCAATGCAGTGCTCTCTCTCTCTCTCTCTCTCTCTCTCTCTCTCTCTCTCTCTCTCTCTCTCTCTCTCTCTCTCTCTCTCTCTCATAAATTGGAATGCACAGCAGCAGTTTGAGCTCCAGCTAGAAAGATATACAGAAACAGGTAAAAATACAGAGGATAGCAAAAAGATGTTACCAGAATCAAAAGACTTAAGTTATGAAGAAAGACTTGGAGATGGGATTACTAACACTACAAGAGAGAAGAGAAAGTGGAGACCTAATGTACAAATTAGTAAACAATAGAGAAAGAATAGACAGAGATGACTTGGTACAACAGATGGAGGAGGGAGAGAGACAGACGAAGGGGCATGGGAAGAAAATAAAGAAGAGTGGATGTACAAGTGACATCAAGAAATACAGCTTTCCATACTGAATTAATGAGATCTGGAATGATTTGAAGGAAGAGGTGGTTGCACAAACAGTGTACACATTTAAAGAGAAACTGGATAAATATGTTTTATAGAGACAGGACAAAATGAGCACAGGCTCGTGCCCTTTACAATACGACTAAGTAAATACACACAAACACAGAGAGAGAGAGAGAGAGAGAGAGAGAGAGAGAGAGAGAGAGAGAGAGAGAGAGAGAGAGAGAGAGAGAGAGAGAGAGAGAGAGAGAGAGAGAGCGAGCACTGAGTCATGGTTCATTATCAAGGTCAGTCACTGGCTGTCATACAGCCACAATTCATCTCTTAAACATGCAGTTGACTGTGTGTTAGCCAACTTTCCCATGTTTTGAGACCTAGGATAATCATAAAGTAAATCAAGCATTCAATCATTTTGAAATATGCCATAAATTTGTGAAGTTTCATAAATAAAACAAATATTCAATAGCTTTAAAGGGGTCGCTATACCTGAAACTCAGTAAACAGAGTTTGCTATATCAACAGTTTACTGTATTCAGAAACATGTAAAAAAAAAATCGAGTTTTTTTGGGGGGCACCTGGAATGGATTAATGACATTTCAATTAATTTCAATTGTGAAAATTTATTTGACATATGAGTAAATTAAGTTATGAACTCTGTCACGGAACTGATTTGTCATCCAAGCAAACTAAATTACAAGCTCTGTCAAGGTATCACTGTATATATATATATATATATATATATATATATATATATATATATATATATATATATATATATATATACAAAATACAGTATCATAATTCCATGAAAAAAACAACAGTGAACAAAAAGCAATATACACATTTTCATCTCTGTTCATGAATTCAACTCATGTTATCTCAATTATTCTTTCTCAGTTTTAATTGTTTTAGCATTCATAATCCACTATCATCCTCTCCAGTGATAAAAAAAACCATATGAATATTTTGCAAAATGTGGGACAGGAATGAGAATAAAAATTGTAGTGTATAGAAGTCATCATCTATACTAAGTAAAGACAGGATAACTGAACCAGAGACCAATCAGCAGTAAGATTACAAAAGTAGCTTAGGCTTTAGTTGCAAGCTAAGAATGAATGGATTACAGTACTTTCCCTTCCACAGTAAGGGTCACTGCTCTGTCTAACCAAACTATCTCCCAATCACAGGAAGGAATATTATAATAAAGAATACAAGCAAATGCTAAATTATAAGTAAAAAACTTAAATGTTCATCACTTCTCACAATTACTTTCAGCATAATGAAAAGAATTTTTAACTATTTCATCAATCACAAGACTGACATGCCTCACCTGCAGCAAAGGCTTTCTCGCTGCCTGTGAGAACGACAGCAGCCACACCAGGGTCATTGTCCATCTCAATCATTATTTGATACACCTCCTTCATCAGACCATCACACAGGGCATTGAGAGCTTTGGGGCGGTTAAGGGTGACCAATCCCACACAGTCCCCTTCACCTCTCTTTTCTACTGTCACATAATTATAGCTGGGTACTGGAAAAGAAAAGTAATTCTGGCTAAAAATTATGTGGGGGGTGTGTCCAGAGGGGGCCAAAGTTAGGTTAGGCTAGAAATATCCCCAGTCTTCAAAATATGGCATCTCATCCTTACTTTTTTTTTTTTTTATTAGGCCTAATTTGGCTTCCCCGCCCTAAAACTCCGCTTTTCTTGTCCCCCCGAAAAAAAAAAAAAAGCAGATTCCCCACACGTCCAAAAAGCTTGTTTGGAGAAAGGGGAGGGGTTATGTAATAAGATATTGAAAATTTTTACCGGTTCAACTTATATAATAAAAAAGTGATCGACCACTTTACACACGAGATAAGACATTCATAGTCCTATTACCTGGCCGGGTGTGCCGTCAGTGGTCCCCTGAATAAACACTTGGGTGCAAGATTCCACAATACATGCTAACAATTTCACAAAAAGAGTACTGCATACTTTAAAGTTATCACTGTGTGATGACACGGGCGACAAGAACATGATGACCTTGGTACTCAACTGGCCCTCCCCATAATCCACGACGGCCTTCAAAATACGATTAGGAAAGACCTGACATGCTTCATAATTAGTTTAGCGGAACATTAAGTATCACATATTCCATTACTAAAGCGTACATACCCTGACAGCTAAGGGCACAAATACCAGCAAGCCTCGGTTACTAGGCCCAGCTTACCAGAGGACATGAGCCTGGAGACTACCGGGGTTTGGGGACCCATACGAATTGCATTTGCATGGCTGACGATGGCCGGCCGGATGACTCGGTGCAGCTGAAGTAGTCTTGAACTTACAGAGAACGCCATAGTTAAGAATGATGTAAAGGCTTGATGAAGGAGGACTTCGACCCTGTTGTCTCTCCGCCGGGCCGCAAGATTGTGATTGGCCGGTGTGGCGCCAGCTGGACACTGGCACTGCTACTTTTGTTGCCAAGCCGCGGAAGAAATGTCGTGCCGCAGCATTGCATCTTTTCCATGTATTCTCTGATTATTACCGTGAATCGTCAGTGCATATCAGTAGTGATACATGGGATGATACGTTCCTTAGTGTTGAATATACATGTTGTACTGTTGATCATTACAAGCAAGTTGTACAACCAGTTGTGATCGGTCCAACAAGCTTGTTTTCGCAGAGATAATACAATAATTGGTTATGATCAGTTTCTAATATGAGAAGAAATTGAATATATATATAATTGGCACAATTCCACAGTATGAACTGTATGAGTAAATAACTTATAGATGTTAGTCACGTCGTTCTCCCCGCCCCCCCAATCATTATTTCTTCATCTTTCTGTAAGAGCTGTTGTAGCCTGGTACAGCGATGTGCGGAACTTGTGTATTTCATAGTACTTGGCTTACGACCATAATTTAACCTAAAATCGTTGTCGGAAGCGAAAAACGGTTTGGGTGGCAAGACTTAATCCTTGAAAAAAAAAATTAATAAATAGAAGTGCAGTAAAACGCATATGAACCCCTATAATGCAGTCATAGTATTTACCATTAGCAAATTTACCAGTAAAGTAACAAACAAATACATAAATTTTGTAATTACCTAAGTGACGATTTTTTTTTTTTTTTTTTTGTATCTTAAGTTAGCCATCATAAGCATTTTTTTTTTCTTATCGGATAATTCAAACATGTCACATGTTGAACCGGATATGTAATAATGTATTACTTTTACCTTTACCACACAGCGCAGCCTCCCTTATTTCCTTCAGCGGTGGGTGGAGACACTCGAGAGTTACTGCTAAGCGAGCGGCAGCCGCTTCGTATGCTCGATGGAGAACCCGCCCCAAACCTTCTCTGAACCTCCAACGTCACTGTGAGTCCACTTAAACGGCCTGCACTAACTCGCTGTTCCAATATTTAGTACTTTGATGGTGTCAGTTCTCTGAGCAAGTAAGTGATGACCTCGTTAACTAACGTTGAATTTCCCTCCCCACACGATCCCCGGGTGATCTCCCTCACACGTGATTACCAGTGACGTGGAGCAGCAACTGTATGTACTACTACTACTGCTGCTACTACTTAGTAATAATAATAATAATAATAATAATGATAATAATAATAATAATAATAATAACAATAACAATAATAATGATAACGATAACAACAACAACAACATTGCTAAGCTTTCAGTTTTAAGCTATTTTAACTCCCGAATATAGTTTGACTTACTTTTCAGTTTAGGCACCAAAAATCCCCATATACCTCCTTCCTCTCCTTCCCTCTGCGGTCTGCTGGTGGACGCCAGGTCGTCATCCATTGCGCAGTACAAGACGTGCCCCAAGTAAGTAATGGGGCAGTAGCACATGGGAGACACAAATGCATGGGTGGAAGTACATGGGAGACACTAGTGCATGGGTGGAAGTACATGGGAGACACTAGTGCATGGGTGGAAGTACATGGGAGACACTTGTGCATGGGTGGAAGTACATGGGAAATATTAGTGCATGGGTGAAAGTATGCGGGAGACTAGTTGGTGCATGAGTGAAAGTACATGGGAGATACTAGTGCATGGGTGAAAGTACATGGGAAACACTAATATTAAAGTATATGAGTGACATTAATATTGTAATAGTCTAAATTTAAACTTGCAACTGTGCATCTTTCCGTCTCGTGACAGGTACATCCACCAAAACGGATACAGCAGGTGCAAGTTTTCAGTTTTGAGAACAGTTGTGGACTTCCTCAAGATGCGGTACCAGGAGAAGGACACCGAACACTATACGTTCGAGGAGATGACTGAAAAGGCCGGTTTGCTTCACTTAAATGCGGAAGTCAAGGAGGTAAGTATAGTATAGCATGCAATGTGAGCGCGGTATTCATTCCTTAGTTTACCGACACAAGTGGTTGACTCTTCACTTTGCGTATTACAGTAAAATCCCTCTCATCCGGCATTCGAGTATCCGGCAGCTTCAAGTATCCGGCACATTTTTCCCCGAGCCTTAAAATCAATAAAAAAAATCAATGTGTACTCATAAAATCGATTATAATTCCCGCGCGAGGCATACTTTGTTCCCTCGCCACCAGAGCGCACTGCTTCGCGCCATCCGCTGCCCACTGCACTGTGTTTACTCAGTGACTCAGTCCCGCATGTGCATTGTTTATCGCCTGACGCCTTCATCATGCCTAAAGTTGTAGAAAAGAGGAAGCGTGTTGTGCTTACACTTAAGCAGCTGATCAGATCAGCTGATCTTTGTTATGGTAAGATGCGTGAGTGTAGGGTGGTGATTGTGGACATAATTTCACTTCTATTCAAGTATCCGGCAATATTCAAGTATCCGGCATGTCGGCGGTCCCGTTGATGCTGGATAAAAGGGATTTTACTGTACTTTTTTTCTTTTATGGTAATTGGCACATAGCTCTGCATTGTTTTATCAACTTTTGAATCCAAGTGTTGATATGCACTTTCATACATATATATACATTTATCCCTTTTACTTCTTATTTAAGTAATTTCAATTTTCAATCCGGTACTTCTCAGTATGTACTGTACTTACAAACTTATATCTTCTCACGTGTTCCTTGTTCATCTTAGTGCCAGATTAGAGCAGTACTTCATCATATTCCTTGCTGTTAAGCAAGATTCCCTCCACTCTGATTGCATGAATTTTTCAGTTTTGAAAAAAATAATTTTCACCTTTACCTCAGTATCTGCTTTCCAGTGGCTAGTAAAGGAAGCTCTTCCACACAACTTAAAGGTTGAGGTGACAGAGGGCATGTACTACCTCTTCAAGCCACCGCTGCCCATAACTGGCAGACACTCCCTTCTAAGGCTGCTGCGACAGAAGTATAAGAAGGGTCTGGGTGGCGTGATGCTCTCTGATGTCCAGGAGTGTGTTGGGCCCAGGTGGAAGAAAATTATGAGGGTGAGAGAGAGAGAGAGAGAGAGAGAGAGAGAGAGAGAGAGAGAGAGAGAGAGAGAGAGAGAGAGAGAAATACTATACATGAAATCCAAAAGATAGCACTCACATACATTTAGAGTAGTTTTATGTTAGTAGTATTTACATTTATTATAGCATCATCAACAACAGCAGCAACAGCAACAGCAGTAGTAGTGGTAGTGATAGTAGTAGTAGTAGTACAGTAGTAGCAGTAGTAGTAGTAGTGATAGCAGTTGCTGTAGTAGTTATTCAATATTGTATATAATCCATCATCCACTTTTTCCCATCTTATCCACATGGATGCAGCAAGTGGAAAGGGAGGTGCTGCAGGTGGTGCGTAAAGCAGACAGGAAGCTCATTATCTTTCACAAAGACAAGAGTCTCTCCCTCTCTGTGAGTGAAGAGTTAGTGCGGGTGTGGCGGGGCCTTTCTTTTTCAGACTCAAATAAGACTGATGAGGATATTGAGACATACTTGTTACAAGAGGTGAGAGAAATTCTGTCTCTACACATAAATAACTAGACATACCTATTAAAAGATATGAGAGAGAGAGAGAGAGAGAGAGAGAGAGAGAGAGAGAGAGAGAGAGAGAGAGAGAGAGAGAGAGAGAGATTCTCTCCCTGCACAGGAATAACTTCATTTGGTAATATCACTTTGCTGTAATGTCTTTGAATCCCTCTTAGCCACACTCAGCCTGACAGATGGCAAAATTATCAGTGTCCTCAACCCAGACTTCTATCTCAACCTTTTCCTAGAGCAGCAATGAATTGCCTATTTTTCTTTCCTTCTCATTAATCATACAGTTCTGACTTTTGCATATACAAATGAGAGTACCTAATACCATTCCCATGCAACTTGTTTATCACAGAGTATATTCCTATTTCCTCAGTCAGTCCCATCACTAAAAGTACTGTTCCTTTCCAAGGGATTCAAGGCCATGCAGATAACTAAGACAAAAAGATTCCCACCTACAAATATCAAGGAACCAAGAAAACCAAAGCGATCTGCCATCACCAAGGCTCACGCTGGGCTTTGAGCTTGTAGGACTCAAGAAACTGATGAGCAGCCTCCCTCTCATGGTTCTCTTGCTCACTAATGATTTTGTTTGCTCAAGGAAGACCTATAATTCATTTATTTCTTTAGTCTAATTTCTACAACATTTATATTACTTCTAAGCTAAAAGAATAGCTTGCCCATTTGGCAGTGCTAGCTGGTAAGGAATATTCCTGTTTCATATAAGACGATACCAGTTTTTTGCTCATGTTTAGTTTTCATAATATTCATTGATACTGATTAAATACTGTACACTTGAACATGTATGTAAATGTACATATGGTTTCTTCGGTTAACTTCAGATATTATTTTATAAAGTGCATATGGTTTGTGGTTGTACAAGAAATGTTATGAATTAAGCATGCTGGTGACAGTGTAGTGTCTGAATGTGAAGCATGTAGGGTGGGGTGATCAAAGGCAGTGAACCAAGAGATGAGACTGGAGTTGAGTGTATGCATTAGTGGTGATGAGAAAATACAGGCAGAAATGGTTTGGGCATGATGAGAGGATGGCAGGGAATAATTGAGTTAAATGGGATTAAAAAGATTTAAACATAGTTTCTTTATAAATAGGTTAAGAATAATAATGCCACCATATTCTCTGTGCATCATAAAAGCTGACAAAAACTGAGGCAGGGCAAGAGACATGAGGACCCTCCCATGTTTTTTCCCTCTCTATTCCCCCAATGGAGAATGACAATGTCTTATATGGGTTCTCTCTCCTGAATATGGTTGATCACAGCCTTGCATCCTTGTATGTATAGCTCTCACTAAACTGAATTTCCCCATCCCTATTAAAATCCACTGTTGTATAAATGATCCCTGAGAGACATGAATACTCAATCCAACCACTCAGCCCATCCTCCACTCAACCACAGCCCAACAATACTTAACCTCACTCAAACCTAAACATATTTATCTGTACCAGACTTATACACATACAGCCTTATCCTACAATTGGACTAAAACATGAGGGAATTCCCAGGCCCCTTTTATGATAGTGAGTATGGTGACATTTCTTGAAACCAGAAATACAAATAACTAGGTAATAAAAATGAAGATGGATATTTATGTGATGAACAACTGCTATTTTGGCAGTTTTTTTTTTTTTTTCTCTCTCTCCTGATCTTGACTTCATTCTACATTCTTGCATTATCATTACTATGAAATTATGAAATAATCAAGCTTGAACAAAATTATATATACTCAAGAAATAATAATGTATAATGAAGAAATAATAACATGCCATGAAGTTCAGTTTCATGAGAACACAGCACCTCTGCATTCTTCCTTGCATAACTCTTTTCCAGGACATCAGTATTCTGAACAAACTTGTGGATGGACAGTACAGTTGGATAGGTGACATTGGTAGGCATGAACACTTTCCAAAACAGTGATGAAGAAAAATAATGATAAATTTTGGTCACATAAACATCAATATTACAATTAGATTTAATTTTTGATAAATTTCCAGTTTGTATGGATCTTCAACTGGTGGGTATTATAAAAGCAACTACTGCATTTCATTCTTCACTATGCTCACAAAATACTCTTCATAATAGAAAAGAACTTGCCACAGAACTTACAATCCATTCTCTCATTGCAGATGAGTGTACTTAACCAGCCTTCCAAAAGTAATTAAGAACCATGTATATACAACTTCATAATTAAAAACAAATGAAAACATATTCCACTTAATGGAGTAGTCTTTCAAAGACCAAGGAATGATCTGTTTGGTTTAGTCCTCCTCTAAGGCTCCCCAGTGACTTTTTTTTTTTTCTTCCATCAACACATAACACCTACCTAAACTTGTTCCTGGCTGAAGGCCACAGCTGAATGATAGTTTTGATGAAATTTTTGTAATAATTTTCCTCCCAAGAAAAATCAACATCCAGATATATATGCAAAATACAATGATTTCCCTCAGTCCTCCTGATAAATACTAGGGATCACATCTCAAAACTAGCTTCATCCAGTACAACTTTCTACAAAGTGTTACCCTACATTCAGAGGCTAATATATTTATATTAAATGCGTTGTTATTAGGTAGCATATCACTGCTTCACCCCTGCAACATGATCAGAACATGCCAAATGCTAATCTTTGTAGTAACAACTCTACAACTGCTAAAATTGAAACCATAAAACTATAAAAAATCCCACTTCTCTGACCTAACTGCAAGTGAAACTTACTATGGGTGCAAGTGACAAAACACAAGCTGGGTGATGGTGAGAAGCTACTTAATTAAATGTGACCAAGGCTAAGATACAATGATTCATGTTCCTCAATGTTTATGTTTTGAGCTACATGTCTTACAAGTTGCTGGGAACCTGGACAGGGTGGCAGTACAGGTCAATTTGTACATCACTGCTCACCTCATGCCTACTCCAGAGGAAAGGAATCCACTTTATAAGTAAACTAAGGAACAAAACACGCCACAAAATGCAAGTGTAGCTTGTGGAAATTCTTAAATCTTATAACTATATTCAGGCAACAATGCAACTGCTATACCATTGAACAGTGGCTTTCACAGCATAAAAGAAATTAATTTAAAATGAATACATTTCCACATCAATTTTCTAATCCTTCCCATTACATATCTTCTACGATGTTGCTGAATCCACAGAAAGAAAATCAAGCATACCATTCTGAATTATTTTCAACATATAACAGCATTTAATCTACCATGAATCTAATGTGAATACAGACAATATTAAGAGAGCTAAAACTTGTGTGTAAGCATAAGTATGAAACACACGAACTCGCATGCACACACTCACATGCTCTCTCTTACACACACACACACACACACACACACACACACAAGCATGCACACCCCCGCACGCATGCGCACGCACACACACACACACACACACACACACACACACACACACACACACACACACACACACACACACACACACACACAGTTGCGTGATCTTACTGGTGGTCTTAGTGTGTACATACTATATATCTGGGAAAATATAATTATGAAAGTAAGATTTGCAATCACATTATACCGAATATACAAATTTTCAGGCATCATGAAAAGCAGTGTACAAGTAATTCAGCTTCATACAAAATCTAGCAAACAGAAACTGGTTGCTCTCAATGATGTGCTCTGTATGGCTCCATCTAATGCTCCCATTAACAACTCCACAGTATAGAAAAGTCCGTGAATGGAACATATTTTTCTCCTACCTTGTTTCAGACTTCTGGCCATAGATTCATAACTAACAGCATGTGCCTGACATAATGTACATGAAGCAATATTGTCTTTGCATCACATAACCGTCTAGCCAAAAACCTGATCATAATAGAATCCTGGACAGTAAACAGCAACATTTGAAAGAAAATGCTTGAGCTCCTGCTTTGACTGTAGTATGTGGCTCGATGGCCTTATATTAACAAAAAATTCTTTTTACAGTGACAAGATTATAAGAAACTCATGGATAGTAAGTTCTTGATGAATAATCATTCTTACGATAAGTGAAAACCAATTTGGCACAGCAATGAACTTTCACAAGACAAGCTGACATGACTGACACCCTCATACATAAGGATTGTAACTTCCTTCCATGTGGCAAGTGGCATCAGCAGCCCCAGGAAGGAGTACAGTGTGACACAGCTTTCTGCAACTGCTGACATTATTAATGGACCTCTTACATGCCCCTGGGCAAGAAAGTTCTGTTAAAAGAATTAAGCCACTGAATGTTACCACGAATGACATTCCAGCACAGCCTTTTTTATGGGCAACGAGAACACCAGACTATCATTGAAAAATAAGAATCAACATTTAAAAATGAACATTCATTCATCACTTCTTCCCTGTTCAGTGAAGCATCATTAACCCTACCCTGGTAAGAATTCCCATAGCCAAAGTCAGTACAACTACCAGGGTGCAAAGTTGGGAGCATCTCAACAACCAACAGTTGTAATATTACTCCAAAAATGTACTTACATTTTAAGTACTAAAGTACAGAACATAGTCCAAAATCAATATTCCTTTGCATATGTCATTATCATGAAATCGTACTCAATGCCTTTCAACATTTATTATGTGATATTACAGCACAATAAAAAAAAAATATATAAAAAGGTGCCTTCCAAAAGAAAAATAGTTATAGGTTATTAAATTGAAATATTTCTATAAAGTTCACAGAATAAATTTAAGTTGAGGTGATTTGCTATTTTCTTCTCTGATGTGGGAATGGCAGGATGGTGTGATGGGATGACCCCAAGGAGCCTTGAAAAGTGACTGCACACACTACTGAGCTGACGGAATAACCCTTCCCTTTTTGTATGTACCCAAATGTATCTAAGAGAGAGAGAGAGAGAGAGAGAGAGAGAGAGAGAGAGAGAGAGAGAGAGAGAGAGAGAGAGAGAGAGAGAGAGAGAGAGAGAGAGAGAGAGAGAGAGAGAGAGAGAAACTAGGTGCCATTCAAGGTCTGGCATAGAATATTACAGGATATATTTTAAATGAAGATCCCAATTCTCTGTTTAAACTAAAATAGAATTCTAAAGAAAATTCTTACTACTAAAAAAAAAATTAACACACATGAAAAAAAAACATATTTGGTATTGGTATCTAGTCTTAAATGAAATATTCCATGCTTATTCTCCTAATGCTTTTTTTTTCAGTATGTTATCTTGAGCTAAACAAAAATATGTACAAATCCGACAAAAAGGAAATTCACAGAGGCCCATAGTAAAAGATGTAATAGCACAAATGCATCAATATCAGAAAGGTAAATTTAATAACCAAATGATGGGAGGGGAAAAGAAAGAGAGGGATATCCACACACTGTACACGGATGCGGCCTTGTTGAGTGATTTCCCCAGTCTGCAAATCAAAGCACAATGTCAGGTATGTCATGCAATCAAAAACAGTCTTATGAATCCAGGTCTTCCTAACTTATCATAATTATAAATTAACCTTTTTTTCCATAGATTTTCTATACCTTCAGTATCTTTTTTTACACAATACATTCAACATGCATAATGTTTAAGTACAATTCAACACTACTATGGTAAGACATTTTCACAACTAAAGCAAGTGAAATTTCTTGGGCTATAGGCTGACAGTACCACAAGTAATCTAATCAAAATTTTGTAACAATATGACTTACTCACCTGAACTTACTCTACGGAAACACTTAGCAGGACACCAAGATGTATGATTAATTTTTCAACTTTTTACCTCTCCCACCACCTGAAACAAAGAAAAATCATTACAATTTGTGGGCATATAGATAAATAAATATATAAATATCTTGAAATACTAAGACAAAGCAAAAACTCTTGTTTATAACATATTACATGCTTTATAAAGAATTTGTGTGTTTGGGAAGGGCTCAAATGCTCATAACTCAAATGCTCACTGTGTATGTGTGTGTGTGTGTGTGTGTGTGTGTGTGTGTGTGTGCATATATATATATATATATATATATATATATATATATATATATATATATATATATATATATATATATATATATATATATATATATACACACACACACTCATAATTGCTTTGGTTGTCATACCATAATTGAGTTCTCAAACAAAGTTACTTGATTTCAAATACTAAAAGACAAAGCAAAAGCTGCAATTTATAACTAATTCATAGTTTCTAAAAATATTTCCTTCATTTTTATGTATTTGGAGGAGGGGCACAGTAGGTAAGACAGTAATTCAATCTTTGAAATAAGTTAAATGTGATGCCAATGAAGAGCCTCAATGTAAATAAACAGTTTTCGGCACTCAGAAATAATCATGAGCAACCTGTGACTCTCTCAATGTCCCACAACACCATCAGTACAACAAAATTGCATTTTCCCAGTAGCTTTTCTCAGCAGCAAGATGTCTAAGTGTTATGATTACCTTCAGTTTGGTGGTAAGTGGATTACTCCTCTCTTTGTCACTCTGTAAGGCTTCCCTCACAAGACTTGTGACAAAGAGAATACCTGCACAGTCTTAACAGCATCTTCTGATAAGTTCCATGTCACTAGGTTCATTCAATATATCCTTTCTGGATAAATAATTTCTGAGCTCAAGATGTGAAGCGGCCATCTTGGCTGAGGTAGCGACCATCATAAGATGCTAAGTAATGGTGGACTGGTGTCTGGGAATGCATTAATCCATTTTACACTCATTCCTCTGGGGAAAATAGTTGCGGATTCCAAACATTTCAGATTTTGAACAGCTTTCAGGGCCAAATTCAGTTTGAGAACCAAGGTTCCTTGACTTATGAGTGCCCCATCTTATGAATTTTTTGAGATACAAGCTGTCATTTGGATGATTTTTAGCTTTGAGTCGTGAGCCAAAATCCGAGATACGCGTGAGCTTCAGATACTCAATCACTAGTTGGCATATGGCACAGTGAGCGCCACAACGATCACCCAGCATTTCTCGTCTCACTACTTCACTTCATGTGTTTTTAGAGACAGAGAGAGAGAGAGAGAGAGAGAGAGAGAGAGAGAGAGAGAGAGAGAGAGAGAGAGAGAGAGAGAGAGAGAGAGAGAGAGAGAGAGAGAGAGAGAGAGGGAGAGCACTGCATCATCGGACATTGTCAAGGTCACTCATTGGCTGTCATACAGCCACAATTCGTCTCTTAAACATGCAGCTGACGGTGTGTAAGCCAACTCTCTCACATTTTAAGACCTAGGATATTTGTAAAATAAAGCAAGCATTCAATCATTTTGAAATATGCCATAATTTGCGAAGTTTCATAAAATAAACCAAGTATTCAATAACCTTAAAAGGGTCATTATATCTGAAATTCAGTAAACAGCGATTCACTATATTGACAGATTACTGTATTGAAAAACATGTAACAAAAAAATTTGGGTGTTTTTTCTGTGGGGGGGCTGGAATGGATTAATGGTATTTCAATTAACTTCAATGGTGAAAAGTTATTTGACACATGAGCAAATTTAGTTACGAGCTCTGTCATGGAACGAGCTCATAAGTCAAGGTACCACTGTATATATATATATATATATATATATATATATATATATATATATATATATATATATATATATATATATATATATATATATATATATATTTTTTTTTTTTTTTTCTTTTATATAATTATATACAAATGGTAGTTTCAGAAATATGTGGACTAGGACATACAAAGCAACAAAATTGCTGAATGGAAGATTTCACTTACATGCAAAGGGAATCAGAAGGCCAACTCTATGGAGTAAACATACATATCTCAAGTGTTATAAACACCAAGCTACATAAGGCTGGGTAGCTTGTAGTAAATTAATGTCACTCACCTGTAAAACAAGCTACATCATTATTTTACCACTCTTAACATGACTATTTATGCCTATTAAATTTTGCTGTGGTTGGGCCACACATTAATTCCTGTTTGGGGAATTCCATAACACTACAAAGAATACCGAAAATGACAAATACTGCCTCACTTCATGTAGCTCAATTTTTAAGATTTCATATATAAAAGTCCAGGTCTTTCTAAAATACACAAAAATAAGTGATCCATAGTAACCAAAGTTTTTTTGTGCAATAATCTCTTTCTTATACACATTAATTGACATACAACTAAAAGCAAAACTAGAAAATATAAAATAAATACAAAATAAATAAACTAATTCTGTCATTCACATTCCTACATCCTATTATATAACAATAATTCCTAAATCTACTGACTCCTGGTTGACAGCAAAGGGTGGTGGCTAAGAAAAATATTCTCACTGCAAACTGAAAATGTGGCAGAAATTTCCCAGTTTTTAGGTCATAAAGGGAACATAGGGGAAGTATTCTTCCAACTCAGCTATAAAATATGCACGACAGTTTCTCCTATCACAGGGTGAGGTTAGTAAAGCATAAAACTCTGGATCTTTGGCAACAACAAAAAATTACATTACCTTGTGTGGGAGACTCAGGAACCTTCCTCTTCAGCATGCCCATTGCCTCAATCATCTTCTGGGAGGGTTGTCTCTTTCTCTTGCCAATTTCCTCCCCAGTGGATCCCTCAGCAGCATCCTCTGATTCATCCTGGCCAGCACCACCCTCACCTTCACCGCCCTCACTGGAGGCTGGGACACCTTCCTCCTCTTCAGTCACATCTCCCAAGCATGGCATTGATGCTCCAACCTTAAAAAGGATAATGTGGAAAAATTGTGGTCTAAATCTTGAATATCTGATTCTCTGGTAAGTCAGGATGTTTGATTGTAACAAACAGGATCAAACAGCCTTACAATGATCTTGGTGTACTGCTGGTCAAAACCAAAGACAGCAGCTGCTTCAAAAATCTATTGACATATCTATCTCTTAGCCTCATTCCTTCTGGGGATTCTTGAAAAGAGAGGCTGCAAAAGAAATAAGCATTTAAGCCTTTCCATGGATACTGTTCTAGCTTTCCAAACTAGTGTTGACCCCTTGGGCTTGAATATGAGAAGATATGCTGCATTGGTTGCTGACAGAAAATGCCCCAAAACAGCAACAAAGCTTGTAAAAGATATTTCCCATTAGCAACCAGAACAGCACAGTAAAGGCGGGGCACTAAAAACACAGCAGCTTTGGTTCCAGGTCATGGCTAGAACATCAGTTTTCCTGGAATAACAAATCATAATGTATAAAACATGCAATGTTAGAAGTGTGATCACTAGCATCTTTACAGCAGCTACTGGATGATACTTGGATATTTTCAATTTCTAAAAAGAACTTGTACTTAGATCAGAAAACAGAGTTGGTGTTAAATGTGTGGAAAAATGTTAAAGCCATAATTTGGTCTGTTTTGTGTGGCTCACTGTTACAAGTCGATCCGCAGCATTTGTCTCGCATGTCTTAATGGCTGACTGGTAGGCAAAATGCTGATGTGGAATAATCTTCAAGAACGGAATAATGAATGTCCAACATGCATACTTCTATGCTTAATTTTTACAACCAAATGCAATGCTATGAAAGGATCAAGGAAGATCTACACTCCCTATAAAATGAGGAATTTCATGTTATATTTTGAGACTGCTTTCTATATCCTGATAATGCTAGCATGGGTGATGGCACTCAAACAACATAAAAGTTCATAAACAAATGAGAGTGGCATGAACATGTGGGATGCTGGACATCATCAAGATAACACAGCGAAGTAATTTTGGGATTATGAGTCCTGATACCTCCAAAAGTTTGTTTTACTAAGTCACAAGGCACGGGATACACATAAGTCAAGCATAAACTTGCTTCAGCTCTGGTTCATGGCCAAATTAATGCATAAGAAAGCAAAGTTGTCAAACCACACTTGAATTCAGCTCAAGCTAATAGACAATAAAACCACACATAAAAAAAAAAAAATAAATAAATAAATAAAAAAGTTAACAATGGGAACACAATAGTCCAGTAAGATCTGGGCTTTAACCTGCAAGTTTTATGAATTTTAAATGTTTCTTCATTCCTACAAAATCAAAATGAGGTCAAATGATGCTTCCCAGAATGGCAATGCCTGTCCTATACTACGTTCAAATTCACAACCCACAGTGACAACATGAGTTGCAGTGACAGTATTCCAATTATTCTGATTAGATTTTGTGTCAATTTGAAATTTTCTTTGGGCAGTGCCTATTGTTTACCTCCGTCCTGTCATCAGTTCCATCCCCATCAAGACTCGGCATGTCTGGTCCAACCTGAGTGACCAAACAAGAATTAGTGAATAACTCTGATAAACAATGTGCCACGACAAAACACCTTCAGATCAATTTTATTAGATAAATGTTAAGACTATGCAGAGAGAAAGTAAATGTGTATTATTTTAGCTTAGGAAAGAAGAGAAATGAACAATATTCATTGCCGCTTAACAGTCCTACCAAAATGCTGATGCCAAAAGGTCCTTAGAGGAATGATGAAAGGAATGAAGGACATAAATACCTCAGGTGTCTCCTCTGTAGAACCATTTTCTGTCTCTGTTGGCTGCTTCTCCCCCAACTTGACAAGAGACTCTACCACACTCATGGTCTCCAAAGAGCCACTGTCACCTGTCACAGTCCCACCACTACTGACAGGCACCCCACTAGCCTCCTGCTGAGCTGGTTCTGTGCTTTCTGTAACCTAGAACATTGCAACCCTATTGTTAAACTTATTTTATACTTTACAAGCTCATGACTTGAAAACAAGACTTAAATTCAGAAAAAACATGCAGAGCTTTGAGTGCACTGTAGCATGAAATTAACTAAATATAACTGTATGTCACCAGGTGACACTTTTTCCAGGAAGAAAAATATTAAGATTTAACTTGCATCCAACACGCTTATAAAATTATTATCCAGAATGCATTTTACAAAACAAGTGTACATCTAATAGAGCAGCGAATCTTGCATACCAAAAAACAAGTAGTACAGGACTGCATCAGTATGTGCATGTGTTTGTAAAAAAAAGGGCTCTAAATATGGCACTAAGAACTTTGTGGTGGGATTGCAGCCTCAAAGGTACTGACCAATGAACAAGTTTTTCAAGCACTCACTTGGTTGTGTGTGAGGACCTGTCCCTCCATCTGTGCAAGCTGCTGCTCCACAGGGTCAAGGCCTTCTACAACCTGCTAGAGGAAAATTCACTCTTTTCTTACTGCATCATTGAAAAATTTCCAGGATGAGGATGACACTTTGCTTATCTATTACAAAAAAGTCTTAGTAATTCTTATAATTTGTAAAAAAAAAAGTAATCCTAACACTGAACTAAAAAATACTACGGTATTTTTGTAGTTTCCCTATTTGGGAATTCCTCTTAAAATTCCTTCTATACACAGGTCAACATGTTGCATGTCAAATACACATCTCTGAACAGTAAAGCTTAGGTAAAAATGACACTTTCCAAGAGGCAGAGCAGACTGACCTGGCCTCCATTGACTGCAGCACCAAGGTCTCCTTGGACCATCTCTGCTGGTACAAAGCTGATATTGTCGCCCTCTTGCACTACCACATAAGTTTGGCCAGAACCCGTCACCACACCTGCAGCAGAAGAAATTAAGAATGAATATGCCTCCTTGTGCCTCAGACACCTCATAGCTAAAAGTGCCCAAACTCTATAGTAAGGCACATACTGAAAAGTATATTCAATGATGCATGCAGTATGCATAGGAATACAGAAGGTCAGTAAGAGTCAAGAATAATAACCATACCAAAAAAGGTAAAATTTTGAAGAAAAAAAGTAGTTCAACAAAAATTTTCAAGAATCTTATAAAAGATACATTTTTCACAAACATGAGAGAAGCAAATGTTTCTCTTTTTAACGGAGCTTCTTGTCCTTGAATAAATTAAGGGATGACAAGAGACAAATCCTTACATTGTCCTTCTACCATCTGCAGGGTTTGTTCTGAACCATTGTCTGTAGTCTGGAGGATGGCCTGGCCTGAGGACAATGCCTGCTGTAATTCTTCCAGTGTGGTGGGAGCTGCCTCCTGCTGCTGACCCTGGCCACCCTCTTCAGACTGTTGCTGGAGCTGCTGTTGCTGCTGCTGTTGCTGTGGTTCCTCTTGTACTGGCTGTGGCTGTTCCTGTACCACCTGATTGTGAATTACAAAGATTGCATTGCTAAAAATTTGCATGAGTGGAAAAGTACACAAGGTTGAAATAATGTTTGTAATAAAATGTTTTTCTTTATTTTGAGACAAAAGATAAAATCTAATAGCATGTAAATATGCATGCAATATTGGTTAAGATTATTCTAGAAAAGTATCTCTTTCAAGTTAAGGGATAAAAATCATACAAAGCTTTAAAGGACAATCATGGAAAAACAGAACATCAGTGACATGGGCATAGTACCAGTGAGTAATACAAAGCCTTTACAAGTCTTTCTGTTCAAACCATACTACCAATTCTAAGCTCCTATACACAAAACCTTAGCTCCTACACTCTACTGCTCCAGTGTTATAGGTCCTAATTAGAGAGAGAGAGAGAGAGAGAGAGAGAGAGAGAGAGAGAGAGAGAGAGAGAGAGAGAGAGAGAGAGAGAGAGAGAGAGAGAGAGAGAGAGAGAGAGAGAGAGAGAGAGAGAGAGAGAGAGAGAGAGAGAGAATTGCTAACCACATCATATTAACATTAAAAGATAACACATAAGATTGAAGCCCAATATAGCAATATATTGACTTTTCCTGACAATACCTGAATTGAAAATTAAGCCATCTAATGTAATAAAGATCTGATAACCAATGTTCCTTTCAGATTTGCTGAGTCCCACCTGCTGGACCGTCTGTTGTGGCTGTGTCTGGTGCACAGCCTGCTGGTGTGCTTGTTGCTGCTGTTGCTGCTGTTGAGCCACCTGGGCAGCCCCAACACTGGTCACTTTATTGATGTTGCCTTGCTGGTCGACTGAACCTATGCACACACAAAATAATGGTCAGTATTTTTATGTATCTTACTAATAATTTCAAGCACACATTAATATCAGGACTCCAAAATAAGTATTTGTTATGTATAATTAGAGAGACAAGGAGGGAGAAAGAAAGGATCTTACCAATGATATTTGGCATGACTTTTCGGAACTGTGGGCCTGGCTTTTTGGGGGTGTTGGCTGAGCCTTTGTCTAGCAGGAAGGCATACTTCTTTGTTTCAGGCTTCAGTTCTGAGACCCCTGTGGCCTGCTGTACCATCTTGCTCTGTGCCAGGGGTTGACTGACAGGCTTCTGTGGCTGCTGGACTGTTGTGCTGTACTGGGCATTGGCTGCAACAGATTTATTGACTACATCAACATAAATATTACTGCACAAAATCATATGTGTTTTGCTATTGACTACAATCTTCAAATACCTGAAACACTTCACTAACATTTTGTCTCCTCTGCTGTGGTAAGGCCAGCCTCTTCACACTGGGCAGCGATGTCCAGGATCCCTCGCACCTGCCAAGATGAACTCAAATAGTCTACAATGTTTTTCAACACTTAGATTCATGGGTCTATTGAGAAAGAAAGTTTATTAATAAGAATGTTACTTAGGAAAATTATGTTGGGTGACCATTCTAGGCAAAATGGCAGCCACAGTAGAAATAATTTCATCAATCTGCATCATTAATATATGAATGATCCCTGCCTGAAGAGAATAGGACTCACCTGGAGTGCTCTGCCCAGCTTCAGGAAAGCAGCAAGATGCTCCTGCTCTACCATCACTTTGCCTACAGACACAAGTTTTATGTAAGTCATTTATTTACAAATTTCCTGTAAATCCCTTCCAATTGTTAAAAAAAGTTTGCTTGCATTGACATGTTCTGCTATACTATGTGCACACCCTTGGAGTTTAACTGTAGACATATATGAGGGAAATAAAAACAATTAAATATATAAAAACATAATTAAGAGTTAGTACATTCTACTCCATTTACTAGAATGTATCACTGATGTTAAGAAAGTATATAGACAGCATTTTTGTGACCTGGGGATAAAACATACTAAATATTCTGATGTGAAAACCAGAGAACCAGTTGATGTCTGGCTGGAAAACATGCACTATAATATAACACTAGTATTTTGAAACAAAAGGAGAGAACAGTAAAAAAAAATTGCACATAATAATCCAGCTTGGTGTAGTGTTAAGACAGGCTGAGCCAAACAGACATGAAAATACAAATACTGTTTAAAATTACACCTATGATAATAAAACTCTTGAAAGATTGTACAAATAATTATTCAACTTTGATCGCTTGAAAGGCTAGACCTCCAACACAGCCATAACTCACCATTGTACATGAAGTCTATGACTGCTCGAAGGCTGTTGTAGGAATATCCATTGAACTTGATGAGATGACTCCGGGCAGGATTTCCTTTCAACAGACCCTGAGATTAAGGTGTAAATTAAATTTAAATAAATTTCTCAATCACATACAAAACTTTGATCTTTCATTTCCTATAGAAAATACAAAAAGGAACCTACATACAATCCTCTTGAAACAGAAGCCTTGTTCCTCTATTCTTAAGCATCTCTTTCTAAGAAAGAAGCACTGAAAGATTCATTCTCATTTCTCATGTTCCAGACCTACCTCAAGATATGGACTGCAGGCAGAGATGACAGCCTTGTGAGCCTTCACCTGGCGCCCCTCACACTCAAGGCCCACATCCACAAAGCGGCCCTCCTCATACAGCTGCCGCAGGTACTCCAACAACACCGACGAGTGATCACACCACTGAATTTCTACAGGAGGCATTTTCCTGGCTAGTCTGTATCTGAAGAGCAAATGGTAGACATTTTGATAAACTGTGAAACATTACAAGAGGCTTGCACCAACTATCTGCAGCCTCATTCTTGTCTTTCGCAGGCAAGAAGTTGTGCTCACTCATAAACCAAGGACTGTAATTCTACATTTCATAATGTAAGTGAGCAAGCAAAAGCCCAGTAGGGCACTGTGTGAAGAGTGGTTTAAGGGCTTAATGACAATCAAGATGAGATCAAGCTCACCATTAAATGCTTGATAAAGTTGAACAGGAGTGCAGTGCCCACCATACAAGATAATGCTGACAAGTCATGAAGTGTTAACACTGGTGTCACTGTCGTACCACCACAGCCTTTATATGTGTGATAGATACTATTAAGCACTATAATAGAAATGTATAAGTGCTGCAAATGGAGCCGAGTTTTCCTGCCACATGGAGTGAAAGATAATGGTAAAATAAACCTAACTTACACTATAACTGTGCATGGCCTTAGCAGTCATCTGATCCCTTCTAGGATGCCGTCACTTAACATGGGTTTCCAGTTTAGATTCTCCAGGTTTCCCTATGCAAATGACCAACCTAAAGGAAAGAGCACCAACTGCCCCAACCCAAATTTGAACCAGGACCTGAAGATTCATAGCCAGGCATGCTAGCCACTGCACTATGGAGACCCCTGCCATTAGGTGCAGCTGTCCTAGTAAGTTTAAGTTGTCCTCATTTTTCAGCACAGAATATGTTTCCTCACTTTATATTTCAAACAATAAACATTAATTACAACCTCAATTGTACTAGTAAAGTGAGATAAATCATGTCATTTTTCAAAACACATGATATCTTACTATATTTATCAACTTCTCTTTGCATCATTGAAGGCCTATAAAGGATTTAGAAATATAGGTATTACATCCCTTGTGCTATCTATACAGCCTAAATGCAGGTCATATATCAAATAAGTAAGTGGATGGTTAGGGTAAGTTTTGCTTTAGTGATTTTCATTTTCCTAATTACACAACTCTTTTCACACACACACACACACACACACACACACACACACACCAAGGAGTAAGGAACATGCCACACACTGGAAGCACTTAATCAGCTATCACATCATCTGCCAACAATAATTTAACCATGGAAGGAAGGATTCCCTTTATTCACTACAACAAACTGTTTATGTAGTACAGTAGACAAGTTTCCAAAGAAATTAACTAAACCAAATACATAATACAGGAATAAAAACCCACGAATTAACTTGGAAGGACTAATTTGTCACCAAAACAAAAATAAATAACAATCCAGAGGACTTGTAAATAACTACCATTTATATTAACAATAACAAAAAGCATGACCTGGCACGTTAAATATATGAATTGGGATGTCAGTCTGGCTAGTATGTTGAGGCTTAACACACGTACACACGAGAGAGAGAGCAGCATCTCCATGGAACATGAGGGAGAAGAAAAAGGAGGCTGGAGGGAATGATGCAGCATGGGGGAGTGGGGGGCCTTGCACAGGGAAGAGGCAGCATGGGGGGCACGGGGGGGGTGGCGAGGCATGCACAGTACCTTCCCCAGTGGCACGGTCAGGCTAGGATAGGGGTGGCGGCGGCGGTGGCGGCGGCGTGGTGGCGGTGCAGGAGGTGGTGATGGCGCGCCGCTGCCCTGCCTGGCTGTGTGCTGCCCGACGCCACCCTGCCGCGTCGCCCCCACGCCCCTGCCACGCCGCCGCCATATACTCCGCGCCCCCAGGCAACTTCACGGCAAGGGGGAACTGCGTGTGCTGCTACTCCACTGAATATACTTACCTTGAAGGCCTTGAGACGCCAGAGTGTCAATACCAAAACAATGTCCTTTTCCCAGCGGCAACACGCAGCCTGACACTGGAAACTGTCTGCTCACTGGGGCCGACGTGTGTGCTCTCTGCCGGTGTTCAGGCCTATACTGCCGCCCAAAAATAAATTTTTATATTATTTAATCGCTGCAGATTTAATTTCAAGGCGTTGCAAGGCTGTTTTGAGATAAAATAGAATTTGTGGCGGAAGCTTTACGACGTGCGGCGGCAGCCAATGGCGGGCAAGTGGCGTCTCTGTCCCGCCATTGGCTGCTCAGAATGTGGCGCGAAGCTTGAAAATAAAGCTTATCCCTATTCCGACTTGTGATTTGTGAGGCATTTATCCATATACATATCCATCTGTTTATGCTTATATATCAGCGTATTTATTTATTTGTCTGTCTATCTATCTATCTATCTATCTATTTATTTATCTATCTGTCTATCTATCTATCTATCTATCTATCTATCTATCTATCTATCTATCTATCTATCTATCTATATATATATATATATATATATATATATATATATATATATATATATATATATATATATATATATATATATATATATATATATATATATATATATATATATATATATATATATATATATATATATATATATATATTCATGCCTACCTGTCTACGTGTCAATCTGACGCAATCGTATCATTGACTACTCAGTGCTCCGGTGTCCTTACTGCTCACTCACTCATTGCTGTTGAATATGTACACGTAACATACAGGGGTGGTCATGCCGTGGAGACGAGTTCCTGCTTAATGTTAGAACAGAACGTTTGCCTCTACCAACAGACGATACGTATTAGAGTTGCTGTGGGGCTTCACGGTGTTACCAGAACCTTCCTGTGTACATATTTAATAGTCTTATCACGGTTCAAACTGGTTTTAGCACGAATTTCGTCAAAATATGTACTTTTTTTAATATTTTGCTTTTTCTACAAATTTCAGGTTCCATCATCAAGGCAGACATGGGGACATATTCAACACTTTCTCCTCGTAATTTTCGCCATGGTCCCAAAACATCTCAGGGGCACAATTCAGGTAAACCTCCTCCCTGTTACGAAACTACCTGGCGCGGGCAAGGCCACCACTGTGCTTCGATTAGTATTCAAACGGCCTTGGTGGTGCTGCCTGTGGTGCCGGAGTCCATGGCGGCCCATCAGAATGCATGGTGGTGAAAGAGAGGCAGCTGCTGCTCTTCTACTCCCTCCATACTCACCTGCCACGGTGGACGTCTATTCCTGTTATTTCAACGTTAAACTCTCTCTCTCTCTCTCTCTCTCTCTCTCTCTCTCTCTCTCTCTCTCTCTCTCTCATCCCAGTAAAACCAATGAACACTCTAGCCTGCTCCCTGGATGCAATGTACCTGTTGACACATATCAAACACATCATACATGTACTACACGGTATATGTTTTAAACCCACAAAAAAAATAAAAAATAAATAAATAAATAAATAAATAAATAAATAAATAAATAAATAAATATATATATATATATATATATATATATATATATATATATATATATATATATATATATATATATATATATATATATATATATATATATATATATATATATCACATCAGTGTCCTCATATGTAGAGCAACATGATTTTTTTTCTCGAATATTTTTATAACTAAATGATAATGCAACATTCATTGTCTTACTTATATTATCCAATCCACATATACCACTCCTCATTCTCCCCTCTTTTAAACTTTTTTTTTTCTTTTTTTCTGAAGCTATTAACAGTGATGCTGCTTTTTGTTTCCGTGTCCTTTGTCCTTGATTGACCATCCTGGCGAGGGGCCTTCACCTTTGCTACCTTCACAGACATGAAACACCTCACGCACTGCATTAGTAACCTTCTTGCTGGCGTGGCACGCAACACTCCGAGGCTCTAGTGGTGCCTTTGGTGACTCTTAACCCGAAATTCTATTGACTTTTTCCGGTGCTACATTTTTTTTTTTTCTCATTCCATTGGATTTCTCATTCATAATCTGATTATCTGATTACCGTATCATGTTTTGTGGTTCCTGTGCCACCTTTAGGTCCACCGCAGCGGGCGTGCTTGTAGTGTTATGTGAAAGGATCTGAAACTATTCTCATTTCTTGGACTAACTGCTGCTTGTGTGTCAGGGATTAACTGACCATGCCAAGCGTGCTATGCCTGATATTGACATGAAAGCACATTGTTCACACACTTCTGATTCCAATTTCATAAAATTTGATGTTAAGAACTTTTCTTTGTACTATATGCTAAAGAATTTTTAAATATCTCGACGGAAACTTACTAAGTATACATTCGTAAGTACATTCGTAAGTATAACTCTCTGGAGATTCTTTCCAACAAGACATCGCTAGTTCCAAGCCTTGACTTACCATTTATCATATTTAGCCAATAATGTCATCAACATTTTTCCCTTTCCATCTTTCATCTCAACGTTCAACATATAAGCATCATAAACTATGATTGCCATCTCTTTTCCTAGAGCACAACACTTTTATATAAGATAAATAAATAAACTCTGATACTTTCGGACCTCTCAGTTTATCTCCACTATTCCGCAAGTCAGTGTTTCTATCTGTCTGTCCTTGACGCTGGGGAGGCTCGGAGCCCTATAAGAGTTCCGCCTATCGTTCACATAAGCTGTATTTTTGAGTCCCTATCCTGTTTAATGAAACTTTGCTAAACTTTTTCGTCTTCATCTGTCAGCGTCGACCTGTTGTTTTTTTGCTACACATACAGTACACTAACAATTAAATTTTCTACTTTTCCTGGTCCTTTAAATTAGTGGTTTACACTGTTAATTTTTGTGTCTTTTAAGTTATAAAGAATTTGTGAAGTTGTCTCTAATATCCATGAACAAATTATACCTTTACTCACTCCTTAGTCACCAGTATGCGTTCCGTGATGGCTCTGAAGAGCAAGGAAGGGAAAGTAACTTTAGAGTTTCAACAGTGTGTGTGTGTGTGTGTGTGTGTGTGTGTGTGTGTGTGGAGGGCGTGACTGATTCTGGGACACTGATTGATTCACGACATTCGTTGATGAAAATAACTTTTATTCTCTAAACCTGCTTACCCTGCACAGTGGCGTGAAGGAAGCAGGTTCGGAAACTTAAATAAACTTGAATTGGCATGGTTGTGCGAATCTTAACTCTAACAAATGTAGACTTAGGTAGTACGTACTTTGCATCCATCGCATTCATATTAGATTTGCTGCGGTGCAACAGTTTCAGCAATTCGTTAGCTATACTGAAAAATCTGAAATTCCTATATTTCTTGTACGCATACCTAATTATATACCTCTTAATTATTATAATAATAATAATTATAATAATAATAGTAATTCTTATTACACTTCTTTGAGATAACATTGAACAGGTTAATGTAACTCTTTAAAATGTTTTATGCTTTACAATAACATACTTTGGCACAATGTCATGTGGGCACATTATATATATATATATATATATATATATATATATATATATATATATATATATATATATATATATATATATATATATATATATATATATATATATATTGGTGGTAGGTGGCTGTAGGAGGCGGTGGTTCAGGGGTGGGGCTGTCGCCTCTGGACGGAATGTTGGCTTCACAAGATGAATGAAATGTTTTGTTATTACCAGAACCACGCCTCTGAACCAACTGATATCTTCCACATAATATGATGTTCTTTATTTGCCTTGCTTTCTGAAGCTCCAAGTTGGACAGACAGGCATTAAGTATTTGAGCAAACTACTAAACATTTTCCATCCTCAGCAAGTTTCTCCCGGGCCGCGGTGGTGGTGGGTAGTACAGGAGGGCGCGGGGACGGTCCAGGTAGTCTGGACCTGCAGTAATAACACACTATATTTGTTTGAGTCAATTCTTAGTTGAAGATTTGTCCAACGTGTACATACATTCTTTTTAATAGTAAACACAATGAGCTTAACATGTTAAAGGAATGAATAGGCATAACCTGATTACCCTGCGGCGAGAGAAAAAAAGTATGGAAACTCATTTATTAAACAGGCAAACAAGCCTCTACCTAACTGCGCTAAATGAGATCTCCTGCCAAGAAACGGATTAAGACCCTACACAGTTACAGGAAGAAAGGCAGTCAAGCTCGGAGACGGTGTTCGCAGTTCCCAAGTTATCACACAAGAAATCTAACACGTGGTTTCTAATAACAAACGAGCCATACTGCTAGAAAATTACAATAATGATGTGATCCTTACCTACAAAGCACATCTTTTGATCATATCACCGTAATAGCGAGCCGGAAAGTTGACAAGGTGCTTGGTAAGGACCACTGAAGCTCCCACTACTTCCTAAGTCGAGGCATTAGAAAACACAGCTATCGAAGTAGACTCTAAGCATGACATCTTACTCATTAAATGAATGTTCAGTAATGATTCAATGCGTGTGAGACAATGCGTTGTGTCTGAACGTGAACAGCAATGGTTGAGGGCGAGCGTGACTCAGACTGACTGACTGACTGACTGGAGTGTCTCCTCTCGCTTGTCACACAGATGGATGGATGCCGTGAGGACTATGTATGTATAAGGCAAGAGGACGTTAATGGAATATGATGCTCTTCTGTGAATTTCCTCTTAGTTCACTAGAATGAGTGGTGGTGTCAACAGTTTAATAATAGGTGCGACAGTAACACGTGGTTGGGTGACGCTGATCCCCCGGGAGGCGACGCGAGCCTCGGGTGAAGAGCATAAAGTTCTCTCTCAGTTTTCTCACTAGATGGCAGTGCTGGAAAATCTCTCTTATCTGTTTACGTTATCACCATGAATATCAGGCTGCTCGCTCCCTTGTATAAAAATATATCTCAGTACAATGAATGAAGTACTTTTTAAAGCTCGATTTCAACTATGTATCTTGTTTTCACTCAATGTATATAGTAATTACTAGAAAATAAGGTTAGCATCAAAATACGTAACCCCTAATTTGGACCATTTTACAACGATTTTTTTTTTTTTTAATTCTATAGAAAACACAGAAAAATCCCTCTTCGTTCTACTTCATGAAATCGAAGCTTGTCCGTAGGCTGGGCTGGGCTGGACTGCGGGGAACAGGGCATGGGCAGGACCTGGGGTGGACTCGGGCTTAACTAGGTCTGTCTAAGACTTAAAACTGGGCTGGACTGGTCTTGATTACACGGAACTGGATAAGTGAGCTGGATATTGGTGGGCTGACACAGGGCTGGAGTGGACGGCGTTGGGCTTTCAGGGGCTGTGGTGGGTTGTGGTAGATTGTGGTGGGCTGTCCGGGGTGGGTTGGGCTGTTCAGGGCGAGGCGGAGCGAGGTGCGGTGACTTACTGGTCACGCAGCTTGCCCAGGTATACGGAGTGCTTGATGCCGAAGCTGAAGTGAGGGGTGCTTGGGATCTCCGACTGTAAGGACGGCGCGGGGCGGGAAGGGTTAAAAATGAAGAGGGAGGAAAAAAACAAGAGCAAAAGTTAGCAAATATGTAATAATTTTTTTTTCTCTCTCTCTCTCTCTCTCTCTCTCTCTCTCTCTCTCTCTCTCTCTCTCTCTCTCTCTCTCTCTCAAACACACTTCCTTAAAAAAAAATCACCAATTCGAGTACTATTCACATTCCATTATCATAAAAAGTACATGAATAGACCAATAGACACAGGAATATATTATTTCCATGTTATTTTTTTAGAAAAGGACATGGCGTGATTTATTACATTAGTTCACCGCCACATCACAAGAAATTTCCAATCAAGGCAGTTAGTTTTTGATCTTATCTTAATATTATTTACAATCACTAACCTTGACGCTGACCACCACCATCACCGCCATCGCCATCGCCGCCAAGGTCTACATAAGGACAGGTCAGGACACAAACATCGGGGTGAGAGGTGAGGAGTGCGTGACGTCATGTGAAACATACGCTTACATACGATCGTAATTTACCTAATCAGCAGCCCATGACAGCTTCATCTCGCCGTCTGAGAAGGTGACGTTGTTCCTGATCCAATCACTAATTGATGCAGGTTTGTGAAACGTGAACATGATCAAATTTACTCCAGTGCGGAAGTGAAGGATCATCTTGTTGCAGCTCCGTCGAGAAGTATTTCTTAAAGCTAAGGTCTCGAGGGATGCTATGAGAGGAGGGTAAAAGTAATGTGCTACAAAAGAAAAAAAAATCGCCATTCATAAAAGAAGAAAGAAAAACGCTGAAAACCTAACATAACTTTGAACGAACAATAGCTGCATCATATCGTACAAGGAATCAAGGGCAGCAGAATTGGCACGAAATCAGCGATTGGCTTTTTTTTTTTTTTTTTTTTGTATTCAAGACATGATGAAAGACTGAGAGGCCAAGACTGCATCAGTGCCGAGGTGTGCCAGTGCCGCTGACTGAACTTGAAACTCCCCGCGTGATGACATCATAGCATCAGTATTATCAAGGCCTAAGGAGAACACGGGCCTTGACAATACTCAGGCGTGGTAGCAACCGGTATTCGTGAACAAGTGTGCTAACCTGTCATTATGTAGACCTGGGCGGCCGCCTCCACTATTACCACCACCACCACTCCTAGCCGTTCGTGATTCCCTTCAGTACTAGTGACATGTACAGCACCTACCTCACACCACTGAAATGTCCACACGCACACAACGGTACACGCACACCACGGCCACACACATATTCATACTTTTGTGGTGATTTGAAACTCTCTCTCTCTCTCTCTCTCTCTCTCTCTCTCTCTCTCTCTCTCTCTCTCTCTCTCTCTCTCTCTCTGCGTAGCTCACTCACCGACTCGCTTTTGTCGGGCGAGTAGGCGTTCGGGGCGGGTTTCTGCGTGCGGTCGCCCGGCAGGGTTGTCTTGGGCGCCATGGTGAAGGCTGGCTGGCTCTCGCGGCTCTTGTCCAGGTCCCCGGCTTCGTAGGTTCCCGGGCCCGGCACCTTCATCTTATCTACGTCGTCTGGAAGTCTCGCCGCCATCGTGAATTTGGGGCCCGATGGCGCGTACTGTTGTTGCCGCAACGCCGAGGGAGTCACCAGGGGCGCCACGCACACGCCAATACACACACACGAGCGAGCAAAGTTTTTTTTTTTTACTCTTGATTCTTGTGGCGAGTTTGTGCTTTCTTTTTTAAAAAGTTTGATAGCTTGCATTCTCTCCTCCCCACCTCTCTCTCTCTCTCTCTCTCTCTCTCTCTCTCTCTCTCTCTCTCTCTCTCTCTCTCTCTCTCTCTCTCTCTCTCTCTCTCGATGTCTCCAAAGTGGTGATCTGACTGTTCTTTTTATAATATAGAGATGCAAGCAGCTTCGCCACAATGGTAGTTAAGCATAAGTTTTAAAATCTACATTAAAATAAGCAAGCAAGCCTAATGAAAATATTAAACAAATAAAATAGAATACAATAAACTAATACTGCTATAACTGAAACCTATACCCGGAAAATAATAAATAAAACTATAAATGCTGGAAAAGTTACAAGCAATCTCTTACCTGTGATCAAAAGTGTCGTACACAACTTGTTCTATTACTGTGCCTAGACGCTCTCTCTCTCTCTCTCTCTCTCTCTCTCTCTCTCTCTCTCTCTCTCTCTCTCTCTCTCTCTCCTAATGTCTTTCCTAACCTGTATCACATTAAAGATAAAATAAAGAAATAAGAAAATTACCTCTGTTATCTGATCCCTCTCTCTCTCTCTCTCTCTCTCTCTCTCTCTCTCTCTCTCTCTCTCTCTCTCTCTCTCTCTCTCTCTCTCTCTCTCTCTCTCTCTATCTCCCTCTCTCCCCTCCCTACGGTATCTAGCATCTGTATACATTCCTACATACCTACACTCCCCATCCATCCTCCCTTGCCCTTCCCCTCATCCTGGCTCTCATACCCTAAGACCCACCTTTTCTGGGGCGTATGCGTTGGGTGCGGGCTTGGGTGTGTTGTCAGTGGGCAGGACGGTCTTCGGGGACATGGTGAAGGCGGGGAGCTTCTCTTTGCACTTGTCAAGATCACCAGAATCGTAAGTTCCAGGGCCAGGCACCTTCATCTTATCGCCGGAGTCTTCGATGCGCGCTGCCATGGTGAAGGCGGGGCCGTTGTCCTGGTACTGGTGGTAGGGGAGGGGCGGTCATGCGTGGGGAAAGAGGTGCTAGTGTGGGCGAGTCGTCAGAGAAGTGAGGGAAGGTACGGGGAGTGTGCGGGGCATGTGCATGAGTGTGGCAGCGTGTGTGTAAAATGATATATTGGGAAACTCATGTGCAAAAGTGCTCATAAGTGCAAAAATGCTGACAACAACGAAATAATAGTAATGATAATAGTAATAATAACCCAAATACTTGTGCTAATAATACTATAATGTGCTGCTACATGCTATATAGTGCTTGCTTAGTGCTTGCTTAATGCTTGCTTGCTTGCTTGCTGCGTTACTAGCTCGTTTGTGAGGCGGGAAGGACGCACCTGAGGACAGCACCTGTAGGAGGACTTGGCTGACTGGCTGACTGGCTGGCTGACCGACTGACTCCATCCTACCTGACCTGTGACCTGATCTGTAGCAGTCCAAGGCGATGGGCGGTGATGGTGGTGACGGGGAGGAGGGCGAGGAGGAGGAGAAGGAGGAGGAGGAGAAGGAAGAAGAGGAGGAGGAGGAAAGAGGAAGAAGAGGACGCAGAGAAAATAGTAGTAACAAAAAACGTAGGACTAGAAGACCCATCTGCATCCGTAATGAGGTGATGCAGGGATGAGTGTTCAGGGTAGAGAGAGATACAGAGACCAGGTCGGGGTTAGTTGGCTTAGGATCAGCGGAGTGGATGCCTGACACATACCTTCTCGGGGCAGTGAGCGCCCGGACCTGGCTTCATGGTGTGGTCGGAGGGGATGGTGGTGCGCTGGCCCATGCTGAAACTGGGGCTCTTGATCGTTTTGTATTTGTCCACCGTGGCGTCGTTGTAGCTGCCAGGCCCTGGTACCTTCATTTTGTCCTCCTCGTCCCGCGCCCTGGCAGACATGGTGAAGCTCGGGGCGGATTGCTTCGAGCCTTCCTTCGTGGAGCCCAACAGTGAGGGGATGTTGTAGCTGTTGGGAGCTGCCGAGAGAGTGGGCAAGGTGATAGAGGTGTACGTTGTTGGAATCTAAGAAATGGACAAAAATATGGTGATGCACTGGGAAGAAGATAAGTGATGGATGTGAGTACAGTGTTAACAGATGCACAGTGGACCAATTAAGATAAAGGACAGTCCATCTACAAGTACATTAATTTGGATGTTTAAAGTTTTCTTTACCGATTTTGCGTCACTCCTTTATGCCGCTAAAGGAAACTATTTCAATACACTGGCTTTACCCCACGACGCCCTAAGCATGGGGATATTAGGTGTCTTGTATAGAACCTTCGACGAACCGCAACATCTGTCGTTATAATATTATGGAGCCGCGAATTATGATATTTGTATGAAATACGGTAACTCTTTAGAAAACAATTATACTGGAAAGTATAGCATCATATCAGCAATTAAAACGGTAGAAAAAATAAATGAATATGAAACATAATAAAAAATAATCAAGTTACTTTGAGCCTGTGGAAGGAGGGGCCTTGAGCGGCGCCTCAACAGGTGGCGTGGCAGGCGGGGGCGAAGGCGGCAAAGGAGCATGTAGTAGTAGTATTTTTGGAAAGTAATTACCGCCCACGACCCTCGCTGAGTTGCCGGAAAAGATGTGTTTTTCCTTCTTAAGTATGCAACATTTTTAGCTTAATCCTCTGTATTCCCAGCGTTACAGGAACACTTTTCCGTTTCCTCTCGAACTCAGCGTATACCGCGGGCTGCGAGAGCGTGCCCTGAGCAGTCACTAACTGTTAGGGACCTTGCAAGGTATGAGGTGATGTGAGAGGTTACCAGAAAGGAGTAGGATAGCAGAGTACGAGAAAGGCAGCAGCAAGACTTACCAGGGGCGTCAGAAGCACGGCCGTTCTCCACCTTGATGCCGAAAGAGAAGGAAGGAGAGGTCTCCACCACCTTGGCCTCAGCCTTGTCCGGGGAGTAGTCGCAGGGGGCGGGGGTCACGTACGCCTTGGGGTCCTTAGGGCGGATGTGCATGGACGCGGCTACTGGCTCATCCTTGCCTGCTGACGGACCATGGAGGAAGGTCATCGCCGGCCCACAAACGTACGGGAGTTGTGGTTGTTCGATGACATAATTATATAAATATAAATTCCAAAGAGACATAAATTATACGTTTGTTGACATTAAATCAGTGTCTGAAAACTTGCAGAAGATAAAAAGAATAAAAGTTTATAAAATAAATACAAATTCCAAAGAAATGTGTGAAAGAAAATTCCATTCTACAGGTGCCCAAATTCAAACAATGTTCAAAACACACACACACACACACACACACACACACACACACACACACACACACACACACATATATATATATATATATATATATATATATATATATATATATATATATATATATATATATATATATATATATATGTATGTGTGTGTGTGTTCGCGCGCGCGCGCGCGCAGTTACCAGAAGCGTATCCTCCTTCTGCACGAAGTAAACTAACCTTTGTTTGAGAGTCCAGTCACGTTGTACTGGCCAGGTCCAGGCCCCGCCTTGTCCAGCTTCAATTCGTGGCGGCTGGCCATGGTGAAGGCCGGAGCGCGGGAACCCACATTGGCATTGCTCGTCCCTGCAAGGCACACACATGCGACTAAGGGCAAAGCTTTACACACAGAAACCTAATTGGGCACTCTTGGAATTAGCAAGACTAATAATCAGTCTATGAAACACGAAGCTGCCCCAAACAAGATAATGTATACTGAGAAACATTTAACCGTATTCCTCAACGTTTCTACGCCTTAAACTTGAATATTTTTAACGCTCTAGGTTAGGGTTTCCAGGGTTGTTTTCATGATTCTTGTGATAGTGATAATAAGGATTCTGCACCATCAGCAGGGGAAATAAAAACATTGATGAGATTTCGACTAATCATCCCTGTAGTCTTTAATAATAGTCCTTAAGAGAGAATAAATCGTTTAAAGATACGGATCACTGAATTATTCCCAGAAAACGAAGCCACGCACTAATAAGGAAGGGGTTAACAAGCCCAGGGACGAAGCCACATTCTCAGAAAACTCATTACCAACCAAATAAACAAAATCAGCTATAAAGATGTACGAAAGGCAAAAACCTTCAACAAGAATTAAACTAAACCGAGGCAACAACACACTGCAAAAATAACCCTAACATCCGGTAACTCTGTGAATACTTGAACACTACTAAAAATAACCCACCCACACACACACACACACACACACACACACACTTAGAAAACCAAACCAGACAATCGTATATAATTGTCTCCCACTCAGAGATTAAATCGCTCACTCTTGGATTAAACGAGTTACCTGCTAAACAAAACACTCAGCTGCAATAAGAGTCAGGCACGTCCTCCCTCTCTCTCATGACTAGGTACTTATGTTCTCCCCTATGCACCCTGACACTTCACAGCCACGTCAGACACTCGCACAGACACTTAGACACTCCCAAAGGTACCCAACCACCATATGCTCCTCATAGACATGCCATCACTCGCCAGGCAGTCTCACAAGCACAAAGACACTCCATTGCACCAACAGGCACTTCCCTAAGCACTCAGACACTTTCCAAGGCACCAAGGTACTTCACTTACTCCACCAGACACTCCCCTGTGCATTAAAACACTCCACCAAACACTCCATCGCTTCGTCAGGCACTCCACTACACTGCCAGCCTCTTTCTTAGGCATTCAGACACTTTCTAAGGCGTTCATGAACTTCATTACTAAACCACTACTCCAGGCACTGCTTTATATACACTAAAACTCCACTAAATACTCCACCGCTCCGCCAGGCACTCCTCCAGGCACCTAGGCACTCCAGAACACACGCCTAAGGAAAAATGGAGGAATCGTGAGTGGCTGTCATGTTTATCTTGTGACATCTGTGACCTGTGGGCGTGACGGCAAACCCCAAAAGGTCACAGTCACGGAGAGATCACGGAAAGGTCACACACACACACACACACACACACACACACACACACACACACACACACACACACACACACACACACACACACTCACAGAGAGAGGGGTTGGGTTTTCTAAATATTGTCATATTTATTCATACTTAAAGATTTAAAGTAAAAGATGCAAATTTGGACTAGTTTTTGTAAATAAGAGAGAGAGAGAGAGAGAGAGAGAGAGAGAGAGAGAGAGAGAGAGAGAGAGAGAGAGAGAGAGAGAGAGAGAGAGAGAGAGATATGCCAACCCATGTGTGTGTGTGTGTGTGTGTGTGGTGTGTGTGGGGTTAGTGAGGTACAAAAAATCAAACTTGCTCTTGAGGTTAACACCCGACATCCTACGCCCCTTTGCTCGCGTCCTTCCTTGTTCGAAACTCCGACTCCGCCCTTGTATACACACACACACACACACACACACACGTCATTGCTGGTTGCTTCTGACAATACATTATGTTTGCAACTTTGTATTACTAATATATATATATATATATATATATATATATATATATATATATATATATATATATATATATATATATATATATATATATATATATATATATATATATATATATATATATATGAAGATTTAGTACATATCCTGACAATACATAATGGTTACCACTTCGTATTACTAATAAACATACATACATGCATACATACAAGAACATCTTATATTCACCAATTCATTAGAGGAAGTTTTTTACACATAGGCTGAATCGACAGGTGTGAATTGATGAGTAGTTTGTAAAAAGTTTAATGATTATTGTTTTCATCATACTTTTCTTCTGACGTAAGTAGTATTTCCTCTCTCTCTCTCTCTCTCTCTCTCTCTCTCTCTCTCTCTCTCTCTCTCTCTCTCTCTCTTAGTAAAAATAGTCATGGCTAAAAATACCTCTAAGAATTGTCGTGGAGAAATTTATTAAAGGTTTGCTGTTGCATTAGCTGACAGGCAGGCAGGCTCTCTCTCTCTCTCTCTCTCTCTCTCTCTCTCTCTCTCTCTCTCTCTCTCTCTCTCTGCATATGGTAACCTATTTCACACAACAACAACAACAACAACAACAACAACAACAACAACAACAACAAACAAAAACAAAAATAACAACAACAACAACAATAACATCAAGAACAATGAGCTCTTTCACAGGTGAGGTGAAAGAGGAAGAGATGACAGAGGAAGAAGGGACGAAGGAGGAGAAAGAGGAGTCGACGATAGCGAAGGTTCTTTTTCTCTCTCTCTCTCTCTCCCTTTCTTATCTGCCCTTGAACTCCAGCCCACATTATTTCCAATACGAGAAGAGCAACATTAACAATACTAACACGACTCCGCACCCTCGTGATAGTGGCTGGCATTATGATTGTGTTTAGAGAGCAAAAAAATTAGCAGTTTGTTATTATCGCGCAAGAAAGAAAATGTTAAGGAGAAAAGGGTTTGAAAGGGAGACTAATTTATTAACGGGGCTTGTCTGACCGAGGTTTGTTGGGGAGCAAAAGTTGGGTACATTGTAATCTCTGACCCCATTCAACTCTCTCTCTCTCTCTCTCTCTCTCTCTCTCTCTCTCTCTCTCTCTCTCTCTCAAGCATACCTAAGCTCGCCCACGCGCGTCGCAGATCTGCTAAACGTTTACCCTTTTTTGAGTTTGTTTGCTTAGAGTTCTTACTACCTTCCCCCTTAAACCCTTTGTGTCTCTTCTCTTCCCGCCTCCACCTCACACAACACAACACAACACACACACACACACACACACTGACAAACAAGCAGGGTAATGAACCGAGCCTCTTAAGCACATGCACAGCCTCACCATCATTAAGAGTGAGAGTGAATTATCGGAGAATGAGTGAGCGAGGTGTCTCGACCTGTACAGTAATCCAGCTGCGTGCACTGCCGGGTCCCCCTTCTACTCAACTAAATTTCCCATGCATAGCGCCTTCCTACAGCACTCCCCGTCTTTCCTTGTAGTCTTGGGGTGTGAATGATGCTCGCGGAAGGTTTAGAGTCGGGTAGATACACTAATAGCTTCACAGAGAGAGAAATAAGGGAACAGGTGTGCGGGAGAAGAGAGGTGGGGTGAGTCACAGGGCCCGCCACTCCGCCACTCAGGGACAACGTGACGTCACTAGCTTTCTCGGCCCAACACCACCACCACCACCACCACCACCTCCTCCTCCTCCTCCGTCACCTCCGAGTCATTCATCACACCTAAGCTTCCTCGGTGCCCCACATCACCTTGTCTCCTTGAGCCCCACACAACCCGTGGCTCTTGTAGTGGTACGTGTGGATGCTCATTGATAAAAGCTGGCGTGGTGAGGGGAGTCCGTCTGTGATTAACATTCAGAAAGGTCATCAGGGTTGTTCTCTATTTGTTATTATTGTTGTTGTTGTTGTTGTTGTTGTTGTTGTTGTTGTTGTTGTTGTATGCATCAAGGGTTTCTAGTTTCCCTTCAGGTGTGGGACGAGCAGGTGGCGGGCACACCAAAGCGGGCAATGCAAAGGAAACAGAGGGCAGTGTGTGGTCACAACAAGCTCGCCTGATAAGCATTTATGTCAAGGGAGCATTTATAAACATCTGACACTTGGTGGTTTGCTTCACTACAGCATCTCAGTATCACGACCCAGCCGCCAACGACTGTCACAGCAAGCATCACCTTCTGAGGCCACACCCACACGCAGCAAGACAGGAGAGCGTGGAAGCATTCATCCCCAGAGCGCTTATCATCTACAGGACGTGACAGGAGACGTTGCAAATCATCTGTTTATCTCTACAGAAGAAACACTTTGTTGGTCTAAGCATACGTAACATTCCTCAGCACTGCAATCACGCACAGACGCCATGCGATCGAGGCTGAAATTGACACACACTGCTCAGGTTACCCGCAGCTCAGCCCTGTTTGCTTCTCTGCCTTCTCTCATTCACTCGCAGCCTCCTCCACACACCCCTCCTTATCATGCAGGCACGCTAGCACCCGTGGACTCATCAACACCACCAGCAGGGACATGGCAGGGCCGGGGAGCGTGAGCAGGCCATGCCCAGCATCGCAGCATCAGCCTTGACGAGGATTTGGAAAGAAAGAAGCTACGCGGGTGTTTCTGGCACACGGCACTGACCGACCCTCACGCAGACCGCCGCCGCATTTGGTCTCTGATTAGGCAAAACTGCAGGTGACAACAGAAGATCAGGGATGCAGTACTAAAGAGAGAAAACGACGCGAGGAGTGAAAGAAAACTGTTGTCTGAAATGTCGCGCCCCTGGACGAAGACAGAAACAAGGGAGAAAGATTGCAGGTGGCTAATCTGATTGTGACGTCACGGGCACCAGCTGGCGGCCCTGTGGTACTCCAAACACGCCTCATGGATGTGCCAATAGTTTCTGCAGAATTTAGCCGCCTTCCTGTTTTCTGTCACCACAGCAGGGCGTCCCATCCTTCCTCCTCACAATCTGTCTCCATGCCACCCCGACCCGCCCCGCCCCGTTCAGCCTCAGTGACCATCCCTCGGGTCAGCGTCAAGAAATTCCCAGTTCTTGTTAATGGTGTTTGGCCACTGTTGTTGTTTACATTCTCCGCACGTGTTCATTTTCCTTCTCTCATTATTCAACTCGTTCTCGTCCTCCCCGGCCTTGCTCCCTTTATTTGCTACACGCACCCCATCATCATTCATTACCACAGTGGTACTACTACTACTACTACTACTACCACCACCACTACTACAACTACTAGCACCACTACCACCAGTTAAAAAACAAGTGACACGAGGTTGAATCTAATAAAAGGTAAAGATAAAGTGCTTGTAGTAAGACTCTGGGCGTGAGAGTGGGCGGGGGAATGAGGACGTGGGATCAGGTGTGAGGCGAGGGAGCGTGGGTGCGGGTGAAGGCCCCGGCGCGAGTGTGGGCTGGGCGTGGGCTGAGCGGAGGGAAGCCCGTATAAGAGCATCTCTCGGTCGCATCGTCGCCATCACATGAGTGAAGTGTGAACGTTACCTTTTAACATGATAATATTCAGATTTAAAGCCACACAAACAGGGGCGGAGGGAAGGATCGTCAGGGCGAGGCGGGCAGGGCTGGGTGGGCGGGGCGGAGAAAGAGAGCAGAACACCGACGATATGAGGTAGCGAAAAGAGATGGAAGGAGGAAGATGGAAGGAGGAAGTGAATGGTGTGGAGCAAAGGAAGGACGGAAGGAAAGATGCATGCTCCTGAATGAATGAAGGAAAAAAGAATGAAGGAAGGGAAGGAAGAAGGAAAGGAGGATGGGAAAGAGAAAGAGGGAAATCAATGAGAAGAAAAGGAAGAAGAAAAAAGAAAGGAAGAAAGTAGTAATGCAAGAGAGAAGGAAAGAAGATGAACAGAAAAATCCTGCAGTAGGAAGAAAGGGAAGAGGATCAGATAGAAAGAAAACGAAAAAGGGAAAGGAGAAAAAGGAGAAAAAAAGTAGAGGGAGAAAGAGAAAGGAGAGGAAAGAAACAGGAAAGCAAGAGGGAGAGGGAACTAGAGAGAGAGAGAGAGAGAGAGAGAGAGAGAGAGAGAGAGAGAGAGAGAGAGAGAGAGAGAGAGAGAGAGAGAGAAGGAGGAGGAGGAAAAAATGCACTAAAGAAGAAGTGAACGAAAAGAAAGAGCACGTACAAGGAGAGGAAGACTGCGAGGTGGCATACCGAGACCTGAACTGAGTGGAGGAAGAGTGGTCGTGTGGAGGAGGAAGAGGAGGAGGAGGAGGAGATGAGAGCGGAGGAAAAGCAGAGGAGGCAGGAGAGAGGGAACGGGTGGAGGAAACGCAGAGAGGGCTGGGAATGCGGTTGAGGGTGTGATGGCAGGCTGGGAGGGGGCGAGGGAAGAGGGGAGGGAAGAGGGGAGAGGAGGAACAGGCGCATTACCTTGACCTGCCGTCGCCGCAACTCAGGGCCGCGGGTTGAAGGCTGGACGGGTTCTCGTGCTGTGCGGCTGCTACTTCGGGGCCAACTTTCACTGTCCTAATGGTCTCCCCTACTTCCCCCCTTGCCGTATGGACCTCATCATCCCTCAGAACCCTGGCACTTGCCCTCCGTCACCTTACTTCCCATGGTACACTTCTGACAAACACCTGGCTCTACGTAGCGTATCTGTGTGCCGTGTGTGTGTGTGTGTGTGAGGCATTGAGGACCTGCACCTGTTTACTCCTGGTGATGCGTCATGTATGCACGGGAACGCTATCGCCACCTGTTGGCCGTGAGGATGACTACTACCTGTGTGGCTGAGTGGCCCTTACACAAAGCCCGGCAAAAAATGGCTATGACTCACTCACTCACACCTTCAGAAGTAGCAAGTCTGTACCGTATTTTTCACACCGATCCTACGCCATGTTTTATTTGCTCTGTTCTCATTGTTTATATTTACTTTCATTGCTTGCATTTTCTCTCTCTCTCTCTCTCTCTCTCTCTCTCTCTCTCTCTCTCTCTCTCTCTCTCTCTCTCTCTCTCTCTCTCTCTCTCCGGAATAACACACCCCACGACCTCTCGGTGGCGCCCTACTGTCCGTTTTCTTCCCGCCTGACTGACATGTGGAGCCAGACCGGCCTATCCCAGCCTAAGCCCACCAACCACGGCGCCGCTACCCACTTATGCGTCTTATCTGAAGCTGACTCCATGCTCACGAAAAAATAAAAAATAAAAAAAAAGACCAAAAAATATGAGTGACGTCACGTGACCTGCTTTACCCAAGCACCGGAGAGAGGAAGTGAGGGAGCCCTTAGAGTGACCGCAGCAACGCCACCTCCCTTCCTTCCCTGCCCTCCTGCTCTCCTTTCCTGCCTGTGTGTGTGTATGTCTGTGTGTGTGTGTTTTACTGCGACGCGACGCCCTCCTCGTTAGTTCACAGTTGAAGCGGCTCGCCTGATAATTGGTCAAGAATAAACGTGTCGGTGTGTGTGTGAGAGAGAGAGAGAGAGAGAGAGAGAGAGAGAGAGAGAGAGAGAGAGAGAGAGAGAGAGAGAGAGAGAGAGAGTCTGTAAGTGTGGATGTGCCAGTAACCAACCTAGTAACTAAGGGCAGGGAGGAGAGAGAGAGAGTGTGTATGTGTGTGTGTGTGTGTCGCTGGATGTAAATCGCCGCTCGTCGCCTTATTAGCAGATGTGTTTCCAGCGGCGGGACGGTCATCTGCTTTTACGAGGGACGGCTGATGGTGACCTTACTGATGGCGGGAGAGAGCACGCCGCCCACAAGCCAGCCAGCGTCCCCAAGAGAGTGTGTGGGATGGCAGGAGAGAAAGGTGAAGAGTACTGTGGAAGGTAAGACACAGAAAAGGGATGAGACGTAAGAGGAACACAGGGGGAGACAAGAGAAAAAGATAAAGAGTACTGTGAAGGAAGAGGAGGTATAGGAGAGAAACGGAGAGCAGGGAGAAGAGTAAGAGAGTGTGGGATGGAGGTAATGGGAGAAAAGATGAGTAATGGGAAAGGTAAGGAAGTTAGGGAAGAGGTGAGAGAGGTAAGAGCAAATTGAGAGCACTGGGAGAGAAAGAGGACGGGAAAAGAGGACTGAATGACTGGCCAATTGACTTAAGGCGCCCAGACAGTTGGGATCATGCGGCGTAGTTGAGAAAGTGGCAGGAATATTAAGAGGAGAGGTGGACGAGTGGGAGGGAATGAGCGAGTGGGAGAGAGAGGGAGTGACTGCTTAATTAATGGATGGAGACATAAAATGATACCGTACTCCTGCCGCCATCTTCCTCCTCCTCCTCCTCCTCCTGCGTCATGAGTTTTGAATACCTGCTGTGTTTAATCATAGCTATCATTATTATTATCATCATCATCATCTTCATCATCATCATTGTTCTTGTTCTTGTTCTTCTTGTTCTTGTTTTTTCTTCTTCTTCGTATTCTTCTTCGTATTATTAACATTAATATTATTACTATTTTAAGGTTAAGGTTCTATGCTTGAATCCAGGAAGCGAGGGAAGGTCTAGATAAACAAAACAGCGAACTGAAGGTGATGGAAGGACGATTAAGAGAGAACGTAAGATAGCGAAGATACACATTTGCCAGCAGATGATTGAAAACAGCGGGTGGTTGACTTCTGTCTTAAAGAGATGAAAAAAAAAAATATATATAAAACTTGATTAAGAATAGTTAGGAAAGCAAAAAATAAAGCCGGAAATGTGACGTTTGTAAGCACTTAATCAACAAACGCACATACGAACAAGGTCTCACAGACGGAGAAGGAATATTGGTTGACTGACTGACTGATTCACTGACTGACGGATTTAGGACGTCACAGGAACGGGATCATATGGCGCTATCGTTCCGTAGCACTTGATTATAGAGTACCAGAAGGAAGAGCGAGAGAGAGAGAGAGAGAGAGAGAGAGAGAGAGAGAGAGAGAGAGAGAGAGAGAGAGAGAAGTAAATAGGAAAATAGTTTGCTAATGGTAAGGGATACAGAAGGAAATGAATAAAGGAATCAGAAAAGGAAAGAAATGTCTGATAATTTAAGAGAAAGCGAAAATAAATAACCGTTGATGAAGAAAATGCAAAAATTACAATAAGTGACCGACGATTAAAAGCGAAAATATCTGATGATTTAAAAGGAAAACGCGACGAGGAGGAAAATATCAACGGAATTCAGTCTCATTCGCTCAAAATCTTTCCTTCTCCGGCTGCACAGTAACAAGGATCAGACTCACCACTGGCAGACTTACCGATGGATGACTTGAGGGCGATGGCTGCCGGGCCGGGGCTGGAGAACTCAGCAGCGATGGGGCCGCGTCTCTTGGTGGGCGTCCAGGTACCGTTTGATTGGCCTCCCATCTGTGGCGGGAAGGAAGGAGTGCGTGTTAGGAGTGTGACGAGAAGATAATACTGTACCACGCTTGATATATGTGTCTGTCAATGTGAGTTTTATTCCAAAGTGCTTGACAAAGACTACAAACCAACACAAAAAACACGATAATTAAACTTAATTAAGCATATACGCCCCTACAATTGCATATCTAGCAAAACCACAATTGAGCAATACATGTTTAGAGCGATGTAGAAAGGCAGCACGAGAACAGAATATGCTGTTGGAAAAATAAATAAATAATTTGTGAGAGAACCACTTAGAAAAACAAGTAGAATACTTCTGAGTCTGAGTGTATAAGTGCAGTATCTTAGCAGCATTAAGACCATAAGCGAAAAAGAGTGTTTGAACCTGTACGAGTCTTTGAAACCATTAAGGAGTATTTGAGACTGTAGATGAGCGATAATGAATAAGAGTATTACAACCTACGTATATAAGAGTATTCGAGATTGTATAAGAGTAATGTGACTATAAGAGACGACCATTTGAAACTGTATATAAGTAGTTGACTTTATTGCATTTCAGATCTTGTAGGAATATTCTAATGACGCAAAATAACGGAGTTTCATATCGAGTAATTGACTTCCTTGTTTTCTATGATCTTTCGATTTATCATTATTATTTTTTTATCTTATATATTTTTTTAGAGTTGCTCCACCTCGCCCCTCCAAATATGTAATGGCAATAATCAGTTCCCGGAGGCCACACGCCACACCACCAGCCCGCCACCACGCCACCACCGCGTCACTCCATCCCGCCACCTCTCCACCGCCCCGCCCCTGCACCACTCCACCACCCAGCCACCCACGCAACTCGCCAGACAGCCTTCGCTCCGTGCCACCCCCCACCACCATTACCGCCGCCTCACCGCTGCAGGCTAAGGCAACTGGTCCAGTGTTTGCTGCTGCACGAATGAGAGACTTTACAAAGCGGATCTCACTTCTGCGATACTCAGAGCGCGCAACGACATCCGCGAGACACGCCTTCGATAAATCTGGTCCCTGAAATAACCGGATAAACAAACCTGCACGAAACCCAAGTATTTATTTTTTACTATAGCGAACATTATTCTTAATCCTTACGCAATATATTTATACTGATTACCACAGATAAATAAAAACCGGACGAGCTGGTGAGAGGGAAAAAAATCATGGCTTGAATGGAGCACAGGTGACACGGGCCCTCAGGAGGAGCACACAGGTGACTCTCGGGGAAAATAACACCAGCGAGGCACGAGCAGGGGCGAGCAGGGCGTGGGGAGGGGCGGTAGAGGAATGCGTGGCAGGGCAGGGCAGGGGGGCGGCGGGAATGGGAGGGACGCTCGTGGGGTCAGTGGGGGGAAAGAAAGGCGGTATCGATTACACAAGTCATCACGCTGACCAGACGTTGCCCGGCACGCCACACACGCCCCCCGCCCTCCTACACCGCCTCCCCACGCACGCCCACCCCCGAGCCTCTCCACGCACGCCCCCCGCCCCCCACCGCCTCCCCACGCACGCCCCCCTCCCAACGCCTCCTACTCCATCCGCAGCTGCCCCTCGACACTCCAACATTGAGAGCCTCCTGGATGCCCTTCAAGCGTTTCTTAACCTTTCGCAAGCCGAGCAGCGCCATCTGTTGTGAGATCTAGTAGGTATTTCAGTCCCCCATCACATGGTTACCGTGAGCACACCCGATACGTGAAAATACAGTGAAGGAAATACTATACGTTACGTTAATGTTCGTTTTAATTGTGATATTTAATGATTTTCCCTCCTTAATGAGAAGAAATAGTTGAAATACGAAGGGATAGTGAGTAAAGAAAAACAGTCTTTCTAAACACAATCAAGTATCGTTATTCTTACCTCTGCTCACTGGCCGGAACATTGAGTTAAGTTTAAGTGCCTCATGTTTAATGCATCCTGGAGTTTGACGCTTAACTTGACACAAACCCTCTTCTAGTGCTTTATGAGATTGATTCCAGCAGTCCTAAGGATTCTGTAGCACCCAACACTAAGAAACGCAGCACCACACCATTTATGAAGTCAATAAAAACAAGCACAGTTACAGAATTACGAGGTTTAGGTATTCTTTTAGTTGTTTATTAATGCTCTGCCAAGGCTCGTAAATGCAGGAAGTACGAGGCTGCCCCCTGAACACAGTATGAGGGAGGACAAAAAGGAGTGGAGTCTCTCATGACCTTCCTCATCGACCATCAAATTCCGACGGACTGTAGGAAGCGAGGCGGACCGAGGTCGTACGCGCATGACTCCTGATAAATCTCCAGGAGTCGGCGCTTTCATCTTCCGCACCGCCGCTTCTAAAAATAAGACTCGCCAAATACCCAGACTTCTACAAGAGTTTCCATGTTGTCCAAGGCTCCGTAAATGTGTTTGTCTGTGGCCTCCTAGCGGGGTGCGGCGCTACCAAGAGGAGGAAGTGGTGTTAAGTACTTGCTGTTACAGTAATATATATGCTTCAACCTGTATAAGGAATGTGAATAAGAAACAAACAAAGCACACACACACACGCACACACACACACACACACACACACACACACACACACACACACACGCAAATGACTAATTGTTATTCTCTTCACGTCCACCACTTTTCTTTTTTATTTTTATTCTTTCTGCAAGCAATTTTACGTACGCAGCGTTACATTCATTCATATTCTCCGTACACAAATTCCTTCGGCGTAAGAACATGACTGGACTTCATAATCAGCCCGTGGGAACAAAAAACTCGATACAGACGTCCGGACAAACATAATTAACACTCCAACACGAAATGTCAGTCGCTGGATCTACACGTCCCAGCCTCTCAGCATTGAGCGATTGGCGTGCTCATCAGCTGGGGTGCGGGATTCGGGTCGCCTGGTCAACCATTGGTCCTCTACATAATTACGCGTCCTTTAAAGGGAAGGAATACGGGCATCGATCCAGGGCAGGCGTCGAGTGAAAGCGAGAGCGTCTTTGTGGAAATAGAGCGTCCTGCCGGTGTGATGGCATGCGTGCTGGGAAAGAAAACGGGTCATACAGAAGGGAGCGTCGCATGGTAGTTCATTTTTTAGTTAGTTTTACTTTATATGCGTGATTTTTGTTTTAAGTGTAGATTCACGGTCCTTGTCTTACAAACAGTTTGAAAGTGCATAAGATGACTAGAAAATGTATGCCGTGTTATGTTTAGAGGTGTCAAAATCTGGTAGTCTTTAGCGCAGCAGTGTATGTGTGACCCAAGATACATTTTACTCGTAAGTATATAGATCTTGCTGTGACCACCTACGCGACAGAGAACGGATCGTGGGAAGGGGAAAAAAAAATCTCAGTCTAGGAAATGAGGCTTTTTTGGGAAGAAGAAGAAGAAGAAGAAGAAGAAGAAGAAGAAGAAGAAGAAGAAGAAGAAGAAAAAAAAAGCCCAGTGAAGGAACGATCTTCATATGCAGGAATTCTTTCAGCAAGGCGACCAAGGCTGAGCGAGGATTCCTGGGGTGCTCGCCTGCACACCTGCCGCCATGCCAAGCCGCACCTAGCCGCCGCCTCATTACAATACTGAGTAGCTACACGTGGTGAATGCTATCTGAGTGCGACATCACTGTTTCATTGAGTATTATATAAATAAAGTCAATGGTTCTCGGCCCTTGACAAAACGCCGCATTTCAAGTCATGTTGTCTTACGCCAAAATGACTACTTATGCATTGACATCCATATCCAGTTGAAGTTATGAGTATGTAAATAAGTACCTCTGTAAGTAACATTTCGTCTTTGGTGAGCTTTCTGATCAGTACGTAAATAAGACGATGTGGGTGAGGAAAAATAAATAACGCAATGTCTGCATCACTACTAATTCTTCTGAGGGTGAGCAGAAACATGCTAGCGTGTGCGTGTGTTCCCACTACTTGTGCACTGATAAGTAACAATTTTCTGGGCGAGAAAGAATATATTCTCACATGTACTACACTCCCGCCCGTCAGGATTTTGTTAACCTTTACTCTCAATATTCAGGATACTTGTATACATCTGAATCACCACCTGCTGTTCACCTTTTACCAGTAATCTTCTAGGTGAGTAAATCAGTACTGGTCCATGAACTTCTCTCGTATGTCCCGCGCTTGTTATGATTTTGAGAACAACTACTGTACTTCCGTGGATGAGTCAATTTGCACTACACCTGAATCGTGTTACCCGCCTGGCCTCAGGTTTACCTGCACACCTGCCGCGGCCTCTACTCTTTTGCACCCAAGGGAATAAAACAAAATATTAACACATTAAATCTTTTGCGCAATGAAGATGTTACTAAATTCTGCCTCGTCCGACATCTATTCTTTCTTCTCTTCACTTTCCTTAAACTCTCCTCCTTCTCCACCTCCACCTTATTTTTATCATACCGCTGCTACAGAATGGGCGGAGGCCCCCGGGAAGACACGGGTGTGGGCTGCCTGGAGAGTGGGCGTCAGGTGACATGACTAAGGGCGGTCGGGTGTTGACTCGGAGCGTGGGCGTTGGCGGGAGAAATTATCCGAGGGAGCGTGTAGGTTCCACTTTTTATTGCCCGCCATGCCTACACCAAAGAGCGGCCTGGTGGTCCCGGGCACGGCGCTGGCTGGGACTTACTCCTGGCAGTGTAGACCAAGACTTGTACTTAAACGAAGACAAAAATATATGTGATAGTGTAGGCCAAGCTTCACATCTGGGCGGGACGAAGGTCGAAATCACACAGAGCAAGACGCAGGAGCCCTGTATACACCAAGACAAGAGAAGGACATCACATCTTGCAAGATAAAAAAAAAAAAAAAAAAAAAAGAGGCTAAAATCTGGCGGGGCAGGATGAGGGTCTTGTACCTGGCGTGGAAGGACCAAAGCCTCGTACCTGGTAGAGGACTGGACGGGAGCTTCTTGCCGGGCGGGGCGGCAGGGGCACGACGGCCTCCGGAGGGACCAGTTGCAGCGGAAGCAGCTCGCACCGGAGACATGTTTTTGTGGACAGGAGCGAGTTGCCTCGAGACGGTCGTGTTAAAATCCAGACCACATAATTATTCAACACTGCCCCTCGGTATTTCACACTGGCCGGTGATGCGCTAAACAAGGACTCGGCCAAAAACAGCAGCATTAATTAGCAAACCTGCTCCACTGCGATTGTATTGACAAAATTCAAATTACACATCCATAGTTGTTGGTGTAATTGTGAGCTGCGTCCTCTACTGCTGCTGCTGCTGCTGCTCTTGGTGACAGGACGCAAATCACACGTCCATAAACAGCCGCTGTGATTAGCGCGGCGGACAACAGAGATTTCAATAACGAAACTCAAAGTGAGTGTCGATAATTGCCGCGTCGTTAAAGACCCAATCATCATGTGACGGAGAGGGCAGGGAGTAATGGGTGGCAGCGTGCGTGCCTGCGGGAGGGAAGGCTGCCGGGCGGGCGGGTCCTCCCTCCTGGCTGCGCCCCGCCTGCCATTGACTCGCTAAAACACCGCCCTCGCCACCACGAGATACCTCTCTTCCTCTTCGCCTTTTAAGAGTATCGTGTCTCCCTCCGTGCACCAGCTACGGCCTCCAACACAAGCAGGATTACTCGCATTCACCTGCTTCCCTTGTGACGCCCAGGTGTGTGTGGTCCCTCCCTCCCCACTCCCCCAATCATAGGTATCCCGACCCTATAACTCCATTGCTGTCAAGTGTTATTTACGAACTGCCACGCAAGGCTGATGCCCCGCGGACTCTTTCTCCATAGCCTAGCCCCTCCTTCTCCCCACTTACCTCCCCTACCTCCAATCCCCACACCCCGAGGCCGCGGCACCTGCTCCCCGACATCCCAGCCTTCAGGTACAATTACAAAGCCATTTTGGTATAATTGGAAGCATCAAGGTAGCGCGGGATGGCAGAAGGTTAGCTAATCGAGGCGCCACACCCCCGCTACCGATAGCTCAATGGAAGGGCTGTGTGCGTGTGACTGTTTGTTGATATACGAGCAGAGATTTGTTGTGACGAGTTGTGTTCTGATGAGATGTGTGTTTGTAGTCTCTCTCTCTCTCTCTCTCTCTCTCTCTCTCTCTCTCTCTCTCTCTCTCTCTCTCTCTCTCTCTCTCTCTCTCTCTCTCTCTCCTTCCTTGTAATTACGTGGACATGATTAATTAAACTTTACCATCCTATCTTCCCCCTTCTAACGCGCGCGCGCGCACGCACACACACACACACACACACACACACACACACACACACACACACACACACACACACACACACACACACACACACACACACACACACACACACACACACACACACACACATCTAACCAAAAAAATGAATCAAGGTCTTGTATTTTAATATTAAGCCAGAAGACCTCCTCCCTTCCTCCTCCAAATACGACAACCCCGCCTCCCCTTTCCTACCTCTCCTCCCTCGCGCTGCTTAGGAGGAGAGGAGGAGGAGGAGGACCTAAAGCCATCTAAGGTCCTTTGTTCTCTACACCATCAGGCCTCCTCCTCCTCCTCAAGAAAATACATGGAAAAAAAAAAAAAAAAAAAAAAAAAAATATATATATATATATATATATATATATATATATATATATATATATATATATATATATATATATATATATATATATATATATATATATATATATATATATATATATATATATATATATATATATATATATGCACTTCGTCTACTTTATATACGTATTCTTACAATCTTTATTCGCTTAAAAAGTAGTAAATTATAAGAATAATAGTCTAAACAAAGCCTGTAAGCTGTAAAATATAAGCAGTAAAGTTATTATTGTTGCTCCCTTTCCTTGTTTCTCTCACATCTAGATGGCGCCTGAATCGCACACAAGACAATAAACATTAACGCCGGAGTCATGGCAGTTCATTCCTTGTATTCTTTCTCCTTGTGTTGATGAGTGTCTAGACGGCGCCACCAAGGACCAGGAGGACCAGCAGAGTGTTAAGTGTGTGGAAGGCACGGCAAACAACACAAGTCACGGGTCATTCTTCTATGTTACTCGCTCATCATGTTCCAAAGCCATCGGGTAGAAATTATGTGCGAGAAAGAAAGAGAGAGAGAGAGGGTCCGGCTTACACGCTACTTAGTTACGCATTAAGTCGAGTATCTCCTAAGCACGGTGATGAATTATGACAAGAAGAAGAGAAAGAATACTTATCTCTGGTCTTTCTAACGTGGCCTACCTAACGTGGTGTGAAATGTAAGGAATGTTGACGATGGTTTTAAATGTGTTGAGAAGACATGGTATTGTTTTTTTTTTTTGATAACCCTATAGAGTATTATATAATGTAGAGATTCTGAAGAGTAAAAGGAACGTATCTATAATGTACTCGTACTTGGCGTCGTGTAAACGTAAATAAAGTTTTCGACGTGGCAAGAAGTGAAAAAGTAAAATACGAATGGCTTATTTAACCAGTTCAGGGTGTTAGATACGATGTGAGGGAGGTTTCTATATATCTCGTCAGGAAAAGCGAAGGAAATTGCTTATCAGAAAATTGCAGGGCGCTGAATACAATACCAAATAAATTTCTACATAACTACTCTTATAAACAGCCTGAGTCAGAAAATAGGTGCGAGAAAGCATACTTGATACTCGACGTGACTTCCTGCGTCGTGGAAAAAAAAAAAAATCAAACGATGTGAAACGAAAAGAAAAGAAAAGAAACATGCGAATCATCATTTATCAAACCACTACGGAGCAATAGTTACGAGGCGAAGGAGATTTCAAGACACGTATTCAGAGACTGCGTCTGGAAGAAAACGAAGAGAGTTTATGATACCCTCTGACCTTTATTTAAATCGGAGAAACGCGAGAGAATCTGATCTGAAACTATCGTACTTTGGGTGAAACGCGGGCAAGGTTTGTTTTGTTTGGGATCAATGTTGGGTCAGGTTAAAAGACGAGGAATGGTTATACCGCGCCCACGAAGAGTGTAATTAGAGAAAATAGAGAATTTGCAACACACGTCTTTGCATCTGTAATTACTGCCTCCACTACAACAGTTTATGAGATATTTCCCTCACGTTTCTCTTCCCGTTCCTCATTCTTTCCCTCTCCCAGTTTTTCCTTCCTTGTTTTCTCCTTCCCCTCTCTTCCTTTCTCCCTTGTCTCCTTTTTTCTTCCCTCGTTCTCCTTCCTTCTTTTACTCCAGTGTTTTCTGTCTTCCTTTCTTCTCCCTCTTCCTCTTTTCATATATTGCTTCAGTCTTTCAATTCTCATCCATACTCTTTTCCTACTTTTTATCTCTCCTTAATGTCATTCTCCTTTCTCCCCTCTCTTATTTTTCCCTTTGTTTTTCCTCCCTCATCTCACATTTCTTTCTTCTTTATGGCCTCCTTCCCTCCAACTCCCTCATTTCTCCTTTTCTATTTTCCTCCTTCCCTCGTCTCTGTTTTTTCTTTTTTCTCTTCGTGTTCCTTATTCCTCTCTCCTCCTTTCCCCGTCATTTCTTCTCGTTGTAACTTTTGTCTTTCTTTTCTTTCTACCTTTTCTTAGTTTTCTTTCCCTCCTCTCTCTCTCTCTCTTCAGTTTTTCCTTCGTTCTTTTGATTTTTCTTTCTTCCTTTCCAACTCCTCCTCCTTTCTTGTGTTCTTTCTTCATTGTTTTTTTTCGTTCTCCTTTCTCCTCTCTCCTTCATTCCTACTTTTCATTATTACTTTTCCTTTCGTCATACTTTTCATTCCTTTTTCAATCCATTGCTTTCTCACTCTCAATTTTTTTTCTTTTAGTGTCCTCTCTACTTCTTTCTCCCTTCCTTCATCACTTACTATTCTTCTTGTCCCCTTGCTTCTTCACTCTCACTTTCGTTTTGTTCTCCTACTGTCCTGTCCCTTCCTTTCTCCCCTCCTCCCTCCCCTCGCTCCTGCAGTTGCCTTTCGCTGAAGGGAAAGTAATTCACGATATTGCTTACGCCTTACGTTGCAGGGACGAGGCAGTTGCTTTTAACTAATTCGTCGTCTTGTCTCATAGAATCCATTACATTAATACACGTGTTGTAATGCAGCTGTTGTTATTCTTACTACTACTACTACTGTTGCTGCTGCTGTTACTACTGCTACTACAATCTCTAAAATAATAAACACAGCCGCAGTAGAATAATCAACAACTGGAGAGGCGAAGATTGTTTTGTTGTTGTTGTTGTTGTTGTGATGTAAAAAAAAAAAAACGGATGAAAAATAATAAGTGGAAGAATGAAACTTTGTGAAAAATGAAAAGAAAAATTTAGCAATGGAATAAAAAAGGACGAGGAGGAGGAGGAGGAGGAGGGAGAAGGGGAAGAGGAGGAAAAGGAGGAGGAGGAGGAGGAGGAGGAGGAGGAGGAGGAGGAGGAGGAGGAGGAGGAGGGGAGGGAGGAGGGTGAAGGTCAGTGGTGGGCTAATCAATGCTTCAGGTGCACAGGAACACCTCCGCACACACACACACACACACACACGCACACACTGAGGGGAGGTTAACAAGAGTGAATGCATTTAATCCTGCATAGACAAATAAAAACAACGTACACACGCAACCTGTCTGTGTGTGTGTGTGTGTGTGTGTGTGTGTGTGTGTGTGTGTGTAGGAGGTGGACACGCTTACTTCAGGGCCTGCTGCTGCTGGTATGTTTGCTTGATGAGTGGCCCATACAGAGAGAGAGAGAGAGAGAGAGAGAGAGAGAGAGAGAGAGAGAGAGAGAGAGAGAGAGAGAGAGAGAGAGAGAGAGAGAGATAAGTACACAGACTACTCTGTTTTTAATTTTCGTTATTTGAGAGAGAGAGAGAGAGAGAGAGAGAGAGAGAGAGAGAGAGAGAGAGAGAGAGAGAGAGAGAGAGAGAGAGAGAGAGAGAGAGAGAGAACGATAGGAATGAGAGCACGAGAGGTTAGTTATATAAGGAAAAGACTTAAACTTGTGTTAAGAGGAGGAAACAAAATACTGAGAGTTAAGGGGAGAGAGAGAGAGAGAGAGAGAGAGAGAGAGAGAGAGAGAGAGAGAGAGAGAGAGAGAGAGAGAGAGGAAGGACCACTTCTCTCCTTATGGTATTGTGACTCATACCTTACCAACGTCCCTCTCTCTCTCTCTCTCTCTCTCTCTCTCTCTCTCTCTCTCTCTCTCTCTCTCTCTCTCTCTCTCTCTCTCTCTCGGCACAACACAGCTGGCCACAAGCACGCCATGTACGGTGTGATTGGGTCATATGAACAGCCAATCACAGGCAACCTATAAGCAATGTTAGAGAGAGAGAGAGAGAGAGAGAGAGAGAGAGAGAGAGAGAGAGAGAGAGAGAGAGAGAGAGAGTCAAGAATAATACAAAAATAATAGATAAACAAACATCTAGAAACTGACAAGCTGACATACATCCATACATAGTACATACATACATACAACATACACACATACATACACACATACATACATACATACACACACACAAACACACACACACACTGGTAATGACATACAGACAGATAAGCTGATGAACACACAGGCAGGCAATCAAGACGAGAAAGAGAAAGGTGACAAGGCGAATCAATGAATCAAATTACAATTGCTAATGACAACGACCCAGAACCAAGCACCGCCACTTCGACAACTGCCGTGGAAAGTGAGCTGGGAGGCGCTTGGGGTGGAAGAAGAAGAGGGAGGCTGGTGTGGGTGGCTGGTGTAGCGCGAGGTATAATTATCAACTGTAGAAAGAAGAATGGAGAGTGGTGTTGGTGGCTGGAGTTGTGTATGGGTGTGTTAACTGTAGGGAGGACTGAGCTGGGTTATAGGGAGGTAGGTTATAGGGAGGTAGGTAAGGAATTTTAACTATAAGGGGACTGTTGTGATAGCCTGTAGTAGGTTGTAGAGGCTTTTAATTGTCGTGGTTGCTGACTTGGCGGCTGTAATACATAATAGGGACGTAAACTGTGGACTTTTAACTCATGGGGGTCTGGTGAGTTTGAGGTCTGCAGTAGGTTGTAGAGAGATGGACTAGGGACCTTTAACTGTTAGGAAAATACGGAGCTGTGGGCGCCTCTAGTGGATGAAAAGGAGGTGGATTATAAGGATTTTTACTGTAGGGGCTGCTGACTGGGTATCTGTAGTAGGTGATGGGAGGTGTACTACAGGGATTTGCAACTGTAAAGGATGCTGAGTTTTGGCGTCGTAATAGGAAACAAGGACGTCGACTGGGGCTCTCAACTGTAAGGGCTGTTGACTGTAGAACTGGCGACTGAGGAGCCTGTTGTAGGTGGCGTCTGTTAACTGGGTGACTAGAAGAGGGATGTTAACTGGGAACTGTTGACTGAGGAGGACAGTAACAGAGTGGGGCTCTTAACTTAGGATTTCTGCAGGTGTTATCTGTGATCTAGATGACTGTGAAATCATATGACTGGGAAGATTTTTACTGGGGATATTGACAATTAAAGACTGTTGACTGGAAGAACTGTTAACTAGGGACTGTTAATTAAAAGTTTGATGAATGGAAGCGACTTGACTGAGGGCGTGATTACTCAATGAACTGTTGACTGGAGGGACCCTTGACTTGATAAACTGTAGGGTAATGGGACTGTTAAGTGTAAGGTGATATTGATTATAGAGGACTGTGTTTTTGGTGTGTTATGTGCGGTGGGGACTGACTGGGGTCTATTACGGGTGGGAGAACGGGATCCTAAAGGGCGTGAAAGAAAGTGTGGCTTTTTTAGGGACGAGGCCGCCAGGAGAAGGAGGAGGAGGAGGAGGAGGAGTTACTTTAGGCCTAGTTGTGGTGAATTAATGGAGGATGTTTTGCGGTGTGATCGTATACAGTGTGTGTGTGTGTGTGTGTGTGTGTGTGTGTGTGTGTGTGTGTGTGTGGTGTGTGTGTGTCGTGTTTTACTAATAAACCCATGTTCTCATTATCATCACTATTACATACTTTCACCACCATTACTGTACTATCATCATAAACAACATCATTATCATGCATTAGGCTCATCTGCTGTTTCTAGTGATATCGTAAAGTCACTGTTTCGGCTACACACTGCTACATTAGTGCCACACACAGATGCCTTCGTACATGCTATAACCTCGACTCGGTAAGACGAAAGCGAGAATTACTCCTCTGCTTTACCACACAAACTTTGGAAATATTTTAAAAGAAAACCCTGCGTACATTACCTCAATTGACAGTGTTTCTTTTTTTAACCCCACAAGGAAAGTAGATAAAAGACAAGAAACAAATTTAGGATAGAAAAACCACTAATTGTCTCTCTTCACTCAAAAATAAAAATGAAGGAAGGAAGAAAATAAGAAGGGAAAAGAAAAAAAGAAACGAAGAATTCCAAAATAAGAACCAGTTAATATTTGAAGTTGCCTTGAAATTCCTCTTTTGACAGCAACTACACACTATGATACAAAGACAACACTAATTAAGCAATAAATACACAAACTTCTGATGCATGTTTTCTTTTTATCTTAATCAAAGCAGCCCCCGTGACAATTTACCCAGCTGATCTCGTTAACTTCCTAACTAATCTAACCAATGCATTATACTGAATCCTTAAATCCTCCTATCCTGTTTTTAATCTCTTATACTTAGCTTCAGTTTTATTATAGTGTTTTAACCTCCCAGTCATCAACGTACGTATCTTCATGCTCATAATATACCATACAGGAAAAGCCAACGACAAAGAATACAAGGGCTAACAAAAATGCATTATAGTGAGACCTTAAATCCTCTTGTCCTGCATTTAATTCCAAACACATACTTCATTTTTAGTCATGTATATTGTTTTAACCTCCCAGTCATTCACGTACCTTCATTCCCATAATCTATACCAGGCAGGACAAGCCAAAGACAAAGAATACAAGGCAAAATAGAATGGAATTAGCAATATTTTAGCCTTAAGAGAACAGGATTATGATGACCGCTGTGTGTCGCATTAAGATTGCTTGAGATTAAAGGAAGGATCATCATAAACGTCTGGCAGCGTGTCGTCTCAGAACAACTAAAGGAGCGATTAGCACACAGGGCAAGACGCCTCAGCATTGTATAAAAAGTAGGCAGCGCGCGCGCGCGCGCACGCACACACACACACACACACACACACACACACACACACACACACACACACACACACACACACACACACACACACACACACACACACATTTACATTTTAAACGAAGTTGTGATGGTTTTTCAGGTCCGCTCGTTTTCTTTACCTTTAATTAAAACCAAGGTGATATTTTCAGAACTGTCAATTGTTTTTTTCTCTTAATTGAAATGCAGGTGTGGTGGTTTTGCAGACTCTTAATACCCTTTTCTTTAATTAAAACAAAGCCGGGTGGTTTTAAGGATTGTTCGCATTTTCTTCCATTAAAACAGCTGTGATCGTTTTCAGTTTTTTTTTTTTTTATTTTGAATTTTAAAAGATGGTGTGGTCATTTTCTTTTCAGTTTAATTAACAGGAAGCTTTTATAATTTCCAAAACTGTTACCTGTTTTCCTTTAATAAAAACGCAGCAATTAGTTTTTTTTTTTTCTTTAATCAAAACAAGGATGTATTTTTTCTTTTTTCTTTTTCTTTTTCTTTTTTTTTTTTGCAGACCAGCTAAAGTATTTTCTTCAATCAAAACGAGACTCTTAATTTTCAGACGTGTAAGCTGCTTTTCCTTCAATTAAATACACATTATGATGATTTTAAGAACCATTACTTCCATTTCTTCTCATCAAAACAAACCTAATGACGATTTACTCACTTTAATTAAAACAATGCTGCAACTTTTTCCTCAGAACTGTTACTTGTTTTTTCCTTCACTACATATCCATAAATACAACGAGAACTTCGCGGAAAAAAACATACACAGCTATGCAGAGACACGTTCATTTTCTTACGGTGTTAAAACGAAATGAAAGTTTACCGTTTTCAGACAATAATTATAGCTTGTGTATCTCTGTTCCCTTTGTCATAATGTTTGGTATTAAAGTGCACTGATACTTTTTTTTTTTTTTTTTAGGAAGGGTTAGTATGCATAGTCTCATCCTCCTCCCCCCTCCTCCTCCTCCTCCTCCTCCTCCTCCTCCTGCTCCTCTGTGTGCGCATTATGGCAGCAGATGACTACACGCGACAACAATTTTGTGTGCACAGAGGATGATTACTGCACGTACATGGTTTGTTTATATATGGCGATGTGCCTCTCTCTCTCTCTCTCTCTCTCTCTCTCTCTCTCTCTCTCTCTCTCTCTCTCTCTCTCTCTCTCTCTCAACTCTTATTTCCTTCTCTTATCAATCTATAATTCTTTTCCTCAATACTTAAATCTCTCTCTCTCTCTCTCTCTCTCTCTCTCTCTCTCTCTCTCTCTCTCTCTCTCTCTCTCTCTCTCTCTCTCTTTGCTGCTTACACCTCCTCCTCCTTCACGGCTCTTAAGGCTTCGCTAGGGAACCCTACACCCCTACTACACCTTACGCCCACACTCACGCCCACACTCGAGCTGCTACACCCACGCCCGCGCCGTCTGTGGCCTTCTAGAGGGAGCCGGGAGATGGGCGGCGGCTCTCCTTCTACCTGTGCCCCGCGCCGCCCACACTCACACACGCCTACACACCACACGCCTGTCTGGGCTTGTGTGAATCATCCTTCTGTCTCTCCCTCCCCTGGTGTAAAGGTAAGGGCGCTGCTAGGCATACACACACACACACACACACACACACACAAGCCGTGACCCGCCGCAACACAACCACAGATGGCTAAGCTTACCACATTCTCAATTCTCAACTCGTCTCTCTCTCTCTCTCTCTCTCTCTCTCTCTCTCTCTCTCTCTCTCTCTCTCTCTCTCTCTCTCTGTGTGTGTGTGTGTGTGTGTGTGTGTGTGTGTGTGTGTGAGTGAGCCCCAACGCATTAATATTACCGGTTCAATCCGCATTATGAGAAGAAGGAGGAGGAGGAGGAGATAAAAAAAAGGGTTAACGCACAAACAAAACCACGTACACATTCTCAGGGCGAAGAGGAAGAAGAAGAAGAAGGAGAAAAAACTACACACACACACACACACACACACACACACACACACACACAGATCCTTGAGCCTTCCAGAATCGCCTCCACAACGCTAACTCGTCCCTGCGCCCCCGCCTCCACTCCGCACCGCCCCAGGCCCCCGCTGAGCTAAGGCTGCAAAACAAGAGAACAAGAGCGGCCAGGCATCGCTCTGTCCCTGGATTGACTTGCGGTGAGGCACGAGCAATTAGGGCGGGGTACGTGTCTGGTGCCGGACGATTAACAGTTGCAAGGGGAAGATTTGAAGGGAGAGAGGAATAGGTTAAAGGTAGTGGAGGAGTTTGAAGTAGGATTGAACACTGTGATATAGTATTTAAAGTAGGATTTGACGCTTTGATTTGGTATTTAAACGCTATGTCTGTCCGAAGCGCGTTTATGGCAAAGGATTCTTATTCTGGAATACAATAAAGGTGAAAAGATCCTGGTACAGAAGAGTTATATTGTCTAACTGAGGGACTGAACATCGTGTTATGGTATTTAAACGCTCTGTCAGTCTGAAGCTCTTTCGAGACAAAGGATTCTTATTCTGGAGTACGTTAAAGGTGAAAAGATGCTGGTATAGAGAAGTCAAGTGTTCAGAAATCATTACGCTCATCTTAAATAACTTTGAACTCGAGTAAAAAATTATACTTGATCTCAATGTCAGTCAGAACAACTGGATCTAGACAACATTTCACCGTACAATAATAGAAAGAACTACTTATACTTGACACATTCGTATAAGAGCAAGATGTGATGTTATGCAAGGCAACTCAAGGAGGGACACAAGGAGGGAGGGAGAGAGGGAGGGTGCAGGCAGGCAGGCAGGCAGGAAGGCAGGAGGCGTGCAGGCGTGGGGCTGGGGAGGTAGGAATTGAGAGGAGAGAAGAGGAGAGAAGAGGAGAGGGGAGGGAGGGAGAGAGGAGGGCAGTTCCTAGCTTGGATAACCGAGGAAATATCAAAAGAAAAGAGAGAGAGAAAAAAAAAAGAGAGAAGAGATAGAGGGTGTTGTTGAGGGAGAAAAGTAAAAATAATAGAGGCAGGAGATGCTAGAGGATACGGTTTAGGGAAGAGGTTGTGTAGGAGAGAAGAGAATAAAGTGAAAGCACATTCCTTGCATAGACAATAGAGGAAATAACAACAACAAGATAAGGAAGAAAATAAAAAAATCACGGAATGAGGAAAATTTTAGAGAAGGGATCGAGTAACAGAAGAAAACATTCCTTGCATAGCCAACTCAAGACGCACAGATAAAAAAAAAATCATGATAATAACAACAACACCGATAATAACAGCATCACAGGAACAGCTGGAGTGAGAGAGGCCAAGGAACAAACACCACCAGAGAGCATTATGATCAGCCACGCTCCCACCCCAGAGAGAACACGAGCCGCCACAAGATATAAGGAGTGAGAGGCAGCGACGGATATGACAAGCAATACGAGGCTGGGAAAGTCAAGCAGGAACAAACATGAGACCAGGAAAAACGAAAGGAGGTAAAGAGCGAGTGCCAGTGCTAAATAGAGATGAATAAGGTAAAGAAAGATTAATAGGAATACTAAAAGAAATAGGATCCAGATAATGAAGTATGAAGAGGAGGAAAAGAGAGAGGAAATTAAAAGAAATATTGAGCAAAGGAAACGTAGAATCAGGAAAAGGAAAGGAGGTAAAGAGCAAATAATAGTCTAAAATAAACGGATTAAGATGGAAATAATGACTTATATAAAGCTGAGAAAAAGAGATGAAGAAAAAAGAAATATTTAGCCAAGAAAATTTTTTAAAAGTATATAATAAGGGATGAAATAGAGATAAGTGAATAAAGATGAGGTAAGCAACAGAAAACGAGGAAATGGCTAACAGAAAGAGAAGGAATATACTAGGTAAGAAAAATTAATAGAGGAAAAGAATGAAAATGGAAAGGAAGAACAAGTTAGTGGAGATAAGGATCAGAGAGAGAGAGAGAGAGAGAGAGAGAGAGAGAGAGAGAGAGAGAGAAAGAGAGAGAGAGAGAGCGGTGACCCACAAGTCAGCTGGCGCCCTATACACAGGTCAGGCTCACGTCAATACTCCTCCTCCTCTTCCTCCTCCTCCTCCTCCTCCTCCTTCTCCTATCATTAGCTCCTACTCTTGCTGTTTCTCCTCCTCTTCCTCTTCCTACTTTACCTCCTTCTACCACCACCATCACAACACAACAGCAACAACAATAACAACAACAACAACAACAACAACAACAACAACAACAACCATTAAAATCACCACCACCTACTACTACTACTACTACTACTACTACTACTACTACTACTATTACTACTACTACAAGACAGAGACAAAGGCGCAAACAAATGACAGTCGCATAAGTTTACTCTCGACAGGTTCTCGTGTACAACTTTTCCCAGTATGACCAAATTAGGCACTCTCTCTCTCTCTCTCTCTCTCTCTCTCTCTCTCTCTCTCTCTCTCTCTCTCTCTCTCTCTCTCTCTCTCTCTCTCTCTCTCTCTCTCTCTCTCTCTCTCTCAGCAGGTGGATAGCTGAAGGGGGACAACGTTCATGATTTGGCTTCTTATCAGTTCCTTAATTTTTTCTTATGACTACGCGGAACCTGCCCCCCCCTCCACCCACCCAACCTACTCCTCCTCCTCTTGCTCCTCCTCTGCTAAACTGCCTGAGGAGGAGGGGAGAAGAAGGGTAAAAGGAGGACGGGGGCGTAGAATAAGAGGAAAAGAAGTCAATGAATCATAACTAAATCATGATGAAACAGCGACAGGAATAAGAAAGCGGAAAATAAAAGAAAGAATGCACGGTGCTGAGTTACTTCACCGCACACACACACACACACACACACACACACACACACACACACACACACACATGACAGGCAGCCTCAAGAACCAGTATCGAGTGAGTCTCTCTCTCTCTCTCTCTCTCTCTCTCTCTCTCTCTCTCTCTCTCTCTCTCTCTCTCTCTCTGTCCACGGAGAGAGAGAGAGAGAGAGAGAGAGAGAGAGAGAGAGAGAGAGAGAGAGAGAGAGAGAGAGAGAGAGAGAGAGAGAGAGGAAACTTCGCATGTCACTCCTTTATCATTACTCTTTTTTGCACACACCACTGTTACCTGTACGTGTGTGTGTGTGTGTGTGTGTGTGTGTGTGTGTGTGTGTCGTGGTGGCTGTGCTTTCATGCCCAGCAACCTTGACGCTTAGTGAATCCGTAAAGAAAAACGCAGCCAATTGCTTCCAGAACAGAGACAGCCCCAATAGAGACACGGCTATGAAGCAAAAGCGGTGGTGGTGGAGGGCAAGAAGGGACGAGGCTGTAGGAGGAAGCATAGAGGCACTTAGGGAGACAGGGGGAGTGATGCACGTAAGACACTGTACCTTTGAACGCATGTGGACTGCAAGGCGTGGAGTAGCGAGCGTATGTCCGTCCCGTTTGGCGGATCCTCACTGACTGACTGCCACCCTGCCCAAGCCCTAGAGCCCGCTGCTGCTGCTGCTGCTGCTGCTGCTGCCCGCTGCCAGGGGTGCCGCGGGACTGGAGGGGGAGGGATGGGGGGGATGAGGAGGGAAAGACGTAGGAGGAGGAGGAGAAGAGGAGAGAGGGGGTAAGTAGAGGAGAGGGGAAAGGTAGGCGAAGGAGAGAGAGTGGGAAGTTGCAAGGCGGAGAGGAAGGACCTGAAGGAAGAGTATAGAAGAAATTAAAACGAAGAAGGAAAAGATGGAAGAAAAGAGGGAGAAGGAATGGAAATGACACAAGAGGAAGGAAAATAATGAAGTGATTTGTGAGAGACGAGAGAGGGAGGAGGAAGTGGAAGAGATGAGGAAGGAGGAAAGATATTAAGGGTAAGAGAGTGAGAGAGAGAAAAAAATGTGAGGAAAAGAATAGAATGGAGAAGAGGAAAGATATCACATGATTACATGAGCAGGAGAGAGAGAGAGAGAGAGAGAGAGAGAGAGAGAGAGAGAGAGAGAGAGAGAGAGAGAGAGATTACGTTGACATCATTCTTTATATGATGTGCAAACTGCTAATAGTAAATTACGAGGAGGAGGAGGAGGAGGAGGAGGAGGAGGAGGAGGAGGAGGAGGAGGAGGAGGAGGACGAGGAGGAGAAGGAGGAGGAGGAGGAAGATAAGGAAAATGAAGAAAAGTAGGATAATAGATAAAAAAAAAAAGGTGAAGAAAAACAACCAGGCCCAAACAAAAGAAAAATGTTAAAGAAAAGAGGAAAAGAGAGAAAAAGAGAAAAGAGGAGGAAGGAGGAGACAGGTAAGAGTGAGAGGGAGGAGTCGTGGACAGGTAAGAAACATTCTTACCTGTGCGAGGGCGGGACTGTGAACGGCAGGTATATTTTTTAGCCATAACCTTCAGTGCGAGATGGAATACGGATGTTGTGGGCCATTTCCTGAACGTGTGTGTGTGTGTGTGTGTGTGTGTGTGTGTGTGTGTGTGTGTGTGTGTGTGTGTGTGTGTGTGTGTGTCGCTTTCCCAGCCAGTAGCACACTCCTACACCTCGCCCACACATTCATTTCCCCCTTCTCTCTCTCTCTCTCTCTCTCTCTCTCTCTCTCTCTCTCTCTCTCTCTCTCTCTCTCTCTCTCTTTTCAGGTAACAGCTCTTTTCTTCCTTCCTCCTTATAGAATGAATGCTGGCCGATGTGTGTGTGTGTGTGTGTGTGTGTGTGTGTGTGTGTGTGTGTGTGTGTGTGTGTGTGTGTGTGTGTGTGTGTGTGTGTGTGTGTCCCAAGAGGTCCCTCCAGTTCGTCTTATATGGAAGTGGTCATAGAGTTCCTCCCAAGATAAGTGAGAGAGAGAGAGAGAGAGAGAGAGAGAGAGAGAGAGAGAGAGAGAGAGAGAGAGAGAGAGAGAGAGAGAGAGAGAGAGAGAGAGAGGTAACAAATCATAACAAGTGTACTACGTTCCCTAAATGTCCCTTTAAGGAAACCATGAATGTAGGTCAGGGTGCTGTCCCGAGAGAGAGAGAGAGAGAGAGAGAGAGAGAGAGAGAGAGAGAGAGAGAGAGAGAGAGAGAGAGAGAGAGAGAGAGAGAGAGAGAGAGAGAGAGAGAGAGAGAGAGACAACACTTTTATTCATGAGCAGTATCAACATTTATAAAAGAAAAACTCTACACACATTATCTGTTTCCCACCAAGAAAGAGAGAAAAAAAATAAACATCAAACAGACAGACAAAACAGACTTAAGCACATAGAGACAGACCGACAGGCAGACAGAGACGGGGACACAAACACAAGATGGAGAAACGGAAGACGACAGAGACACAGAGAGCGAGAAAGGGACGAGGACAGAGAAGGAAGGAGGCACACAGAGAAAATGGCAGTATTGTGGATGTGACGACAAGTGAATACAAGTAATACAAGTGAATTTCAAACCACAACAAACCCTTAGATCCTGACTGGCCTGTTTAATTCAACGACGCTTCTCTACACTTGTTACAGTAAGAGAGAGAGAAAAAAAGCAACAGTATTATTTTCGATTTCGTTATATTCTAGACGTCATTAGAAATTTTTGTCAAGTTTAAGATGATACTTTTCGTTATCATTTTTTTCTCTCTTCTTCGTTACCATGGCCAGTATCCCTCTTAAACGAAAAAAAAAATAAAAAACTAATAATTACTCATTCAACACAATTATATCCGATCTATTACATTATCACTAACTAAAAGGTGATTTGACGAAGTTTGGAAGGTGTGTAGTACTGAAAAAGCTAAGGAAGAGAAAGAATGTTCACGATAAGAGAACGAAAAAGCAAAACAAAAGTCGTGGTGAATAACTGGAGCGTCACAGGAGACCAGGGCGGGGCGAGATGAGTTAGTGTTTGGCGAGTGGAGGGCGCGGCGGCTCTAAAACGTAATGGGAAGTAGCAGGTAGCGAGACACAAGGAGGAGGGGAAGAGGGAGGCGCGGAAAGGGGGAAGGGGGAAGGTGAGGTATGGTTATCAGGTGAACCGATTACAAGTGTGTCCTGCCGAGTCGCGCTGCCAGACGCGTGAGATGGAGGAGTAGGGGAAGGGAGGTCACTTCTAGCCCCTCCCTCCCACCTCCTCCTCTTCCTTCTTCCCCCGTCCTCCTCCCGCCAGGTGACCGCCAGACCAGCAGTAGACACCCACGTATCGACGGGACGGGAACAACCAAATACCCCGCCCACGCCGCCCCGCCCTCACCCTCTTTCCCCCCCCTCACCCTATACCGTTCCCCACCCCTCATGCGCTACTCTCCAACGCCCTCGCGCACGCACACCCCAAGCCCCCCTATGCACCGACTGACGAGAATCTGTGACGTTCAGCACTGCGGTGGGAACGTGTGGGACGGCGGAGCGGGGCGGGGCGGAGGTGAGTCAGCCTGTACTGCTGCCCCCGCGTGTGACGTCAACCTGCCCCGCTGTGCCCCGCCCCGCCTTGCCCTGCGCCGCACCAATCCCAGTAAAAGAGAGATCTATCTACTAGTCATGAAACAGACAGAAGGGAGCTCTATATAGTTGAGGTTACACGAATTTTTAATGGTATTTTTATGGATTCAGTGACAGATTAACAAGATTTCCATATTATTAACAGGAGAAACACCCTTGAGAACTCTGCTATTCATCACCGTGGCCCTTGAAAACAGTCGGAATGTGAGAGAGCAAAGCGTTTCAAAATACGGACCTAAGTGAAAGTACAACTATGCAAACTATTATTAACAGGAGAAACACCCTTGAAAACTCTGCTATTCATCACCGTGGGCCTTGAAAACAGTCGGAATGTGAGAGAGCAAAGCGTTTCAAGATATAGACCTAAGTGAAAGTACAACTAAAATAAACAACGGAGTCACTTAATCACGTCATTTTCCCGGAGCGCGGCTGAGAAAGTCACGGCGCGGCGCGGGGCAGCGTGGCCACCCTACGTCAACGTCGCCTATGGGCCTTACATGGAGTCATGTTTTCGGGGCGATGACAGAGGCGGCGGGGGCGAGAGCGAGGCGTCGTGAGAGCCGAAACCTGAGCCGCCACGTAACCGCTGCCACCAAAGAGACAATTACCAGCGTGACGTAACATACAAAGAGCAGAGTGTGTGTTGTAATGGAGGGGGCTACGGGGGGGGGGGGAGCGAAGAGGGGCGGAGGGGGACGACGGGGCACGTGGGAAGCCGCCGAGGCGAAGCGAGGGTGCCTGCTATAGTAAAAGCAATCATAATAGGAAGAGGGGGGTGGAGTAGGAGTAGGAGGAGGAGAAGAGAAAGGAGAGAAGAGATCACCTTTATTAAAAACACTCATAATAGGAGGAGGAAGAGGAGGAGAACAAGATAAGGAAGAAGAGAACAACAACAAGGAGGAGGAGGAGGAGGAGGAGGAGGGGGGGGAGGAGGTCGCCTTTACTAAAAACATTCATAATAGGAGGAGAAGAAGGAGGAGGAGAACACGATAAAGGAGATGAGAACACCAAGGAGGATGAAGAGGAGGAGGAGGAGGAGGAGGTCACCTTTACTAAAAAAACACTCATAATAGGAGGAGGAAGAGAAGGAGAGCAAGATGAAAAAAAAAAAAAGAGGACAGCTAGAAGGACATGGAGGAGGAGAGATGGGAGACACTATACACTGAAAAAACAAACAAACTCATAAAACAAAATAAAGTACAAAGAAAAAAAAAAGAAAGAAAAAAATAAGAACTTAATTTCAAAAGTAAAAGCGTACGACATTTCCTTATCAATTGCTTCTGCAGGAGGGATGAACAATATTTACGTGAGAGCCGTGTACCGCCATATAAGTGAGCCATATCGCACATCTGAATGTTGAGAGATATATTGGCAGAGCAACGGCATATTAGGGGAGTGTTGGGAGGGCGTGGGACTCCTGGGGGGGAGCACGTGGCCTTGGAAACCGCGAGGCTGAGTGAGTGACGCTGGCGGTGTGGGAAGAACTGTGTCTCTTTCTACCAAAACGAGGAAATGGTGATGTTGACGAAGATGAAGAGCAGCGGGAGGAGAAGGAGATGGAAAAGAAGGAGACATGATGAAAAAGGAGGGTAAGGAGGAGGAGGAAAAGGAAGAGTGAGTGCAAGTGAAGGTGAGAGTGATGAGTGAGAGGGAAGGGCGTGAGGAAGGGAGGCTATGAGTCCTGACATCACCACTCTCGGAAGGACGCGGCGAAAGAAGGACTGGAATGGTTAAAGGAAGCAGGGGACACACAGCTGACCTCATATGGGATGTACGCCTAGATCTACGATACTACTACTACTACTACTACTACTACTACTACTACTACTACTACTACTACTATTACTACTCCTACTACTACTACTACTGCTACTGCTGCTGCTGCTGCTGCTGCCGTTGTTGCTGCTGTTGCTGCTGCTCTTCTGTTACTACTACTACTACTACTACTACAACTACTACTACTACTACTACTACTACTACTACTACTACTACTACTACTACTACTACAACTGCTACTACTACTACTACTACTACTACTACTACTACTACTACTACTACTACTATACTACTACTACTACTACTATTACTACTACTACTACTACTACTACTACTAAAATTACACCACCACTACCACCATCACCACTACTACTACTATTACTACTACTACTACTACTACTACTACTACTACTATTTCAGATCAATGATGTGGGCAAGGATTTTATGTTCCGTTCGTCTTCTCAATATTTCTGTGTATTCTTTCTTTTAGAGTTTTATCTATTACCCTATTTGTTTTATTCAATTAATTTATCTTATTTATCATATTTTTGGAGGAGGAGGAGGATTTCGAAATACACAAATGATAGCAAGAGTGATGGACTTCTTCAAACTTGTTAAAACTACAAACAAATGAGCGTTTTGTTTTGTTTTGCTTTGTTTTCATGCTCTTGGTCAGCTTCCTTAACGCGTGGCAAGGGAAAAAAAAAAATAATACAGTGTTAAGAGCAGTAGTATGCCAAGGGAGTCTAATACATCAACCTTATCCCTGTCCTACCAGTCATCCTTCCTACATCTTCATTTCTCATTGTCCTGTTCCTCTCCGTCTTCTCTCAGCATAGTATTGTGCATGTTGCTACTTTGCTCGTCTCGCCTTAAGTGCTTTCCCGTGTGTGTTGATAAGAGCACAGCACTCTCCGCGCACACAGTACATTACACACTCCTACGCCTTCCACTCGAACACCTCCAGTCGTGCTTCATTTCATGCCACTCGTGTCCACTGCCAGCCGTGCAAGCAATAGATAAACAGCTCGTCATTGCAGACTTGTTGCCATGTGTTGTCGTCTCTGAGATCATAACACGGACTAGGAATGAAATCAGTAAGCACTTCGCAGGCAATACTGCCATCACAATCCCCACACAAGGCAGCCCCAAGGACCCCCCACGCCCCCGAGAGCCTGGCGTTACCTCCATACAAGCACATCACCTCCCACGGCGGCCTCTCGCTGCCCGCCATCCCCGTCATTATTTTTTCTTGGAGGCGAGTGTAGGCCTAAAAATAACATGCCGTCATCTTCATAAAACAAACTACCGAAGTAATTTCCTGTACTTTTTTTTTGGAAATGAGGATGAAAATTGTCGAATGTTTGAAATTCTCATATTAACGAATGAAAATTAAGGTGAATTTTAGATAACTGACAGCCTGGACTGGTAATTGTACCGATATGTGCACTATGTCAAGGAGATCTGCTCTAAGTAGAAATCCAGAAATTATGACTGCTCTGTGATGCGGTGTAATGACGAGAAAAAAAAAAAAGAGCCACAAAAAATACATACTCATTGTCTCTACGTAATAATGAAAATATTATTAAGAAAATTAGTTATTCACAGCTCTTGTCGGAGGCCAATGTTTCCCTCCATTGAGTTTCGTAACAGTTACTAGGTGATGAAAAAACAAGCCAAGATTTGTCTTTAACGTAACGCTGCTTTCAGTTGCCTGACTAGTGGGAGACACGTAATTATCCATCACTCCCTTCAGTGCTCATGAAACGTTTTCTCTGTACTACTTCACTCTCGTTACGTACTTTCGTCTTAATGTTAAGTCTCCGTTGCCTGGCTAGTGAAGGACGTAATAATCATTCAGTACATTCCCTAAAACGCTCGTAAAAATGTCTTCTTTACCATACAAGTCATCACCGTGGAATTCACTCATCTTAATTGGTTTGAGTACTGAACATCACCGCCACGTTGAGCCTGGTTGTGCTGCAAGAGACACCTGTTCGTCAAAGGTCAACAGCTGTCACCATCCTTCGTTGTACTTTCTCCTTTAACTTCTAAAATCACTCCATTTCAATAATACTAGACGTTTTTTTTACAGAGCAAGAACATAACTATGAGTATTGGGAAAGAGAGAGATGGCGAGAGGGAGGGCAAAGAATAAGAGTGGAGGAGTGGAGGATACACGGGTGGAGAAAATAAAGGAGGGAGTGAGGTACAGAAGAGAAGGAGCGGCTAGATATGAGTGAAAACTTGGGTGTATTTATGTTTGTAGCTTTAACAAATTTGAAGAAGTCCATCATTCTTGCTATCATTTGTGTATTTCGAAATTATGCTCTTAACTTGTACCAGATTATTCCATTAAAGCTGAAGAGAAGGCATGAAAGTCAAAGGGTTATCTTCTCATCGCTGTTTATTCTTCATCGTGTGACAAGCAAGGAAGCGAACTGAGCGCGGCGGCCAAGCGTCACTCCTCACACGCAACCTTCCCCCCCCACACACCATTACCTCACACCAGCCCACATTTACCTTTAATCATTTTGCGTGTATGTGTCATCAGCTCCCGCCGCCATGCCATTCTTTACTGACATCTCGTTTTCTCAAACTTCATCACACCTTCGCCGCCGGCACACACACACAAACACACACACACACGCACACACACACACACATACACGCACGCACACACACACACACACACACACACACACACACACACACACACACACACACACACACACACACTGACTCATACCTCATCAAGGCCACAACTGCTTGGCTCTTACGCCTTCCATTCACCAGATAACAAATAACATCTTTTTCACTTAGTATATTTTGGCTTCTGTAGCAATTTTATTAATTTCTCTATTGTCTTTTCGTTTCCATTAATAACTTAAGGTCTGTTAACTTTTCCCTGTCTTTCTATAATTCCGTGCACCTCTCCGGCCTGAGATTTTTCTTAAGGAGAATTCAAATTTTGTTGTACTATTAGTTTTTTTCTTAAAGGAGCATCAAAAAGTTGTTGTTTTAGTTTTCTTAAATGAAACGAAAATTTTGTCTGTTTTGAAACGAAAATTTTGTCTTTGTTTTGAAACGAAAATTTTGTCTTTGTTTTGGTTTTCCTAAAGAAGCATGGAAAATGTTGTTGTTGTTATGCAGTCTTTGTACACGTCAGTCCTTGTAAGACGTCAGGTTTTGTGTCATTGTGGGAATTATAGAGGAGATCCTTTAGTAGTAGTAGTAGTAGTAGTAGTAGTAGTAGTAGTAGTAGAAGCTGTTGTTTTTGTTGTTGGTTGTAGTAGTAGTAGTAGAAGCTGTTGTTTTTGTTGTTGGTTGTAGTAGTAGTAGTAGTGGTAGTAGTAGTAATATTATTATTATTATTATTATCATTATTATTATTATTATTATTATTATTATTATTAGTAGTAGTAGTAGTAGTAGTCTGCCTCTCACAACATTCTGGGCCAGCACAAGGACTCTTTCCTTTCTGCAGGATCTTTGAGAAGGAGTGGGAAAAAAGAGGAGGAAGGAGGCACCCGCCGCCCCATGAGTCATCCGGCACACTGCAGGGCGTGGAGGGGCGGGGCGCGGCGCGACGCGGAGGGCGTAGGCCATAGAAGAGGAGCACAGAAAATTAAGTTTGTCTTCTCTTGCTCCAGTAAAGAAAACAAATGAGCGTCTAGATTTTTATTATTTTTTTTCATGGTCTACCTTTACTTTTTGTTGGTAGAGATTACTTTGCAATGCGCTACTGTATATTTTTATTTTTGTATGAATAAAGGATTTGATTTCGCTTGATTTAAAAGACGGGATTAAAATGACGGCGAAGATACAAACAAAAGAAAACGGAAAGTAGGCCAGTAATGTTTTTCCTACTAAATAAAGAACATATAGAAAAAACTAGCAATGTTTGTCTTTGGAAAAAAAAGAAACAAAAAAAACTGAATCTCATGTTCAAATTACCAGACGTTAAACAGCTTGCAATTGCCGGTAAGAAAAAAAATTTAGGTTACCCTTTTTATATTTTCTTGTTTCTCTTCCTCGCGCGCGCATGCTTGTGTGTGTGTGTGTGTGTGTGTGTGTGTGTGTGTGTGTGTGTGTGTGTGTGTGTGTGTGTGTGTGTGTGTGTGTGATAGCATCCTGCGTGTTTACATGCTGGAGGTGTGGAGGAGCAAGTGTGCTGCCAAAAAGAGGAGACCTAATAGACTTCAACATGTGTTTTTACTTTTTCTGTCTATTTCAGTGTGTTTTCTGTTCCTCCTCTTATTATTCCCGTTCCTGATTCTCTTTCTTCCTCTTTTTATTATTACCATCATTGCTGGTGATGCTGCTGCTGCTGCTACTACTACTACTACTACTACTACTACTACTACTACTACTACTACTACTACTACTACTACTACTACTACTACTACTACTATTACTACTACTACCTCTACTATGATTCATACAACTCTTTTACATTAGTTTTTCTTCAAGACTTCAATAGTATGCACACACACACACATACACACACACACACACACACACACACACACATACACTCAGTTACCATCACTATCAAAGCCACCACTACTCAACATATCTATAATAAGTTCACTATTACTCACTATCTCCTCATTCCCTTATACCCTATTCTTCCTCCATCCATCACCATCAGCCCCAGACACACACACACACAGGCGGAGGTGAATCCACAATTTATGAAAGACAGAGGAAGGAAGACAATGAGGGGAACTGTGGAGAGCTGGGGAAGGTGTTACTCAGAAGGCAGGGAGGAGCTGGGTCATAAATTAAGGTTTACGAAGCCAATCCCATCTTCCCTCCCGATAAAACTATAGATGATGTAATACTTCACGCTATTATCGAAAAAAATATAAGCATGGAGAAGCCACCCCCCTTCTCACCACCTTTCACACCACCTGTCTGTTTCGCGCTAAAAGTTTATAACCGCACACTGGGGGGCGCTATTCCGGTAAGGTTATAAAAGGATTGGAATCTATAAATAAGACTTCGCTGTATTGACACGCGCCCTCCACACCCTCCGCCGGCGACAACGTGTGGAGGAGGCGCCTGTCTTTGTCTTGTGCATGCTGTTTTTTTCTTTATTGTAAAATGCGTCTAACATTGCAATGATTCTGTTTTGAATCGGTACTACAACCCATGATTCTCGGATTTTTAAAAGAAGCACCTGTTTTGTTTAATATGCGCTGCGTAAGTTCTCTTTTTCGCATCTAATATTGTCTTTTCTCAATTGTGAAACACGTTTAACACGTCAAACGGTTTTTTTTTTTTTTTCAACTGTAAAACACGCTGACCAAAAATCTCACTAGGTAATCAAAAGTGAAGAAAAATGCCATATGGAAAGACACCAGCCACGCACTGCCTATTGAAGGCGAGAAGAAATATCCAAAACTAATCTTTTCCTAAAGGTTCCCCAAGTCTGCTGCTTCTTACCTTCTTTTTTCGTCTTCTCTTCCGTCTGTCCAGCTCATCCACCTTTCCGTCCTATTCCGTCCATTCCTCCAACTTTTTTTTTTCTCTCCTCCTCTGAACTTTCCTTGTATCCACCTCTACAATCTCCCCCGCTATTCATCTTCCTCTTTCTTGTCTTCCTCATCGTCTTTACTTGCATAATCCAGCAACTTATTCTTTTCCTTCCCTCAATGTTTATATTACTTGAGATTCTTTTATTCATGAACATCAATTAGATCTTCCTCTTCGTTTTCTTCTTCTCCTTATTCTCCTTCATCTTCCTGTTCTTCCTCCTATTCTCTTCCTCCTCCTCCTCCTCCTCCTCGCAGTAACCGGTCGCGGCATTATCGTCAGGTTAACGACAGCCGCGAGGAATGTGAGAGGTGGACCGGCAAGAGCTGCACGAAGAAGGCATATCTGGCAGCAAGCTTGTCCGCTGCTCATGGGTAGTATTCAGAACCGCTTTGCTCTCTCACCACGACTATTTTCAAAGGCTATATAGATGATAAGCCAGGTTCTCAAGACTGTTTCTCCCGTTGATAATGTAGAAATCTTGTCAATCTGTCACTAGAACCGTAAAAAAACATTCTTAAAAGCACGTGTAACTTCATCTAGTAGAGCCTTTTGAAAATAGTGTAGGTGCGGCGCATAAGTGTTCACATCGCGGCTAGAGTAAATGTTTGGTGAAGGAAAGGACTGCGTGTATTGGCTGTTTAATCCTCACTCTTAGGGCTGCAGAGGAACGGGTTAGGGCTGCCCAGTGCCTTTTAGAGAGAGACTATGGGACATTATACGGGAGGTTAGGGGGGGGGGGGAAAGGCTGCGTAGGAGGACTGAGATGATGTAGGAAGGCGGCTCGTGTGATTTAGGGTTAGGTCAAAAAAAATAATGCAGGTCATCCACGCGTGAGACTAATGCCATATCGAGTCTCCTAATTAACGAGTAAGCGTGGGAAGGCTCAGGAGGATGTAGGAGTGAAAATTGGTTAAAATTGCCTTATTGTTCAGCGTTATCTATAAAAAAAAAGGTTATAATAAGATAATAAAGCAGACTATCCATATAAATAAAAGTAATATTATATCAAACCTTCAAATGAGCACCTATATATACTTAAGACCCGTGCGCCATTTTCCCCTTATGCTATGAAGAGTCACCGCATGATTACCTGTCACCTCCCTCTGAATCCCTTAACTAAGTCTCAGCCTACCTGCCTTGTCACGTGCTCGCATTGCCCATGGGCCGCCACGTGTAGACCCGATGGCGTCTTGCAGCTTCCCTTATTTTCTTATTTTTCTTACTAAGTGGAAGAGAACAGACTGCAACATTATCGTTTTTCATACAGGGTGAAGAGAACGGCATTTTTCTATTTTCCTTCATTCTCATCTTCATCTTCAACCCTTTTTCTCTCTCTCGTCTGCCTTTTCTTGCAGTTTCAGGTTTATGGAAGAAACTTTCGCTCAGATATGACACTTCGAGATAAATGAAGCTGAGGCTCTCATGTGTGTGTGTGTGTGTGTGTGTGTGTGTGTGTGTGTGTGTGTGTGTGTGTGTGTGATTTGATGTATCCAGTTAACTTACATAAAACAAATGAAAATAAAACAACGGGAAGCCTACAGCATTCCCATCACCTAAGAAAGCTAGAGCAGGTAGGGATGTGAAACAGTTTCTGAGCGGTGGCCCGGAACGCGACTAACTGTTTCAATTACACGGAGTCTGGAAATGAAGAAGCTGAAGAGACCAATTTACTTCCCCGGTTGTGTCTTGGATGTGGGCGGTAAGGAAGTGATAGTGGCTGCAGGAGAGGTGGAAGCCTTGAGGGTACAAAGGCGCCAAGATCAGCAAGGCTCCATTCATCATTACTCATTCCACCTCCTCTTCCTTCTCCTCCTCCTTCACCGATTTCTTTTTACGTGTTCGTTCTCCTCCTCCTCGTTGCCTTCGGTCTCCTAGTTTCTCTCAAATTTTCTCTTTTCTTTTGTATTTCTGTTACTCGAAAGTCATTTATTTCCCTTTAGCTTATTATATCCTCCTACTCTTCTTTCACTACTACTACTACTACTACTACTACTACTACTCGTACGACTACACCACACCACACCACACACACACACACACACACACATACACACACACACACACACACAGGAACTTTATGGGTTTATGGAAAATCAGACATATGACAAAAGGTAGATAAAAGAGAACTCCAGAGAGAGAGAGAGAGAGAGAGAGAGAGAGAGAGAAGGGGGCGGAGGAGAGCAAGGGAAGAGAAGCCTTATAAGGTGTTGGTGTGAGTCGTTGCCCATCACACCTGCCGAGAGAGTGACCCCGTGTGTGTGTGTGTGTGTGTGTGTGTGTGTTGTGATCTTTGTAGTGGTGGTAGTAGGGATAATGATAAGTGGTGGTGGTAGTGGTGGTGGTGGTAGACGTAGCAATAGTAGTAGTAGTAGTAGTAGTAGTAAGAGAATTTATAATATTAGTAGATAGAACGATAGACAAATAATCTCTCTCTCTCTCTCTCTCTCTCTCTCTCTCTCTCTCTCTCTCTCTCTCTCTCTCTCTCTCTCTCTCTCTCTCACCACAGTCTAGACCCACACACTCCACAAAGCTAAACATTCAGCACAAAACGCTCCACCATCCAATAAAATAATGAGGGAGCTTGCCTGTCTGCTTTCACTTCCTCTCCTCAAGACACCCACGACACTCTCCCTTTATGGGTTATCCTCCACTGCCTTGCCTTTCACCTTTTTTCCCCCCTGTGCTGCATTTCTTGTACCCATTACTCGTCCCACACTATTAGAAGGCCGTTTTCTTTGCCTGTCTCCCTTTCATTCGGTGCTATAAGGAAGAGGATAATGTTTTCTTATTTAGTGGTTCTTATTTGGGCTTCCGGTTCGTATTATTAACTGCTGTGTGTCCTTGGATATTACAGGGAGTTATTATAGTCAGTAATATTATTGTATACTTTCTTTCGCGTATTTAATTTTGGTATTTGATGTATGAATTAGTGTTATAGTGTGATAGCATTTCCATAATCTGCCTGTGAGTTCTATCCTAGCCCTCGGCAATCTTTCAGCAGGAGAGGCAGCGTTTTTTCCTCTCGTGACTTCCCATCGCTATATGATCTCGCTGTTGAGGCTTAATTTTCTTTTCGTATTACATTTATCAGAGGAAACTTTACTCGTATTAAGAGTAACACGCTTCTTATCTTCTATTCACGCTACCTTCCCTAATACTCTTTTATGTACCTGCCCTGTGCTAATCCTGCCGACTGCATTTCCTTCCACCTACTAGTTCTAAGCATCCTAATAAGAATAAGGCACACATACTGTTTTTTTTAATCTTCCTCTTGCACTAATAATTATGACGTACTGAGGTGCGCAAATGTCACCTGCGCTGAGAAGGTGAGGCGTGCACCTGTTGTCTCCTCGCGGCGCCACAGGTGGGTGTTGGCAGGTGAGTCACGCGTGGATTTAGGGAGGATTCAGGATTAATTGAACACCTGTTCTCGTTAATGAAGCAGCCGTGCAAACAAACAGGTACTCGAGAATCATTTTCTTGCTCCCTTGGCACGAGCGCTCTGTGGGTCACCTTAATTTTTATTCAATTAGCACTTTCTATGTTTTTTTTTTTTTTTTTACTATTGTTGTTGTCGCATAAGTTACCGTCTGTGATTTCTCTCTTCCATCATTCATGTTTTTCTTCCACCCTTTATTTATGTCTTTTTTTTTTTTTTTTCGTGGATGTCGCCTGGCACGCGTGTGGATGAAATGTAGGACAGTCATTTATTTGTTTACGTGAAAATGTTTGTAGTGTTGGAATTGAAGCTGAAGAGAAAATAAAGGAAATTAAAATGTTCAGTAATATGAGTCTCTCTCTCTCTCTCTCTCTCTCTCTCTCTCTCTCTCTCTCTCTCTCTCTCTCTCTCTCTCTCTCTCTCTCTCTCTTTCTCTTTAAGCTTAGATCTTCACGCGAGGAGAGAGCAGACAGGCAGCATCCGAGGGAACAGTTGCAACATTCACTAAGCTCGGGGAAAAGCAGACCATCTCCCATGACCCGCACCGCGCCGCCCCCCACCTGACCTCCGCCCCGCAGATTTCCCAATGGCAGAAATCTAAGGAGAACATTTACCGCATTTCATATTATTGGTACTTATTAATTTTATCATCGCTCTTGATATTGGTAATTATAGTAAGAGTCAATCAGTTTTTGCACAGCTGTTGGTTAGTGGCATCAGCGACAGTTACTCATCAAGATGCTGTGACCAGCACCTGAAGAAGGAGAGGCGAGGCAGAGAGCGCCGCGGTAACAGGTGCAGGTGGGGATCGGTGACATTCAGGCTTTACTATCCACCCCTCAGCTCATGGCGGCCTGACTGCGGTAAGTCGGCATTGCCAGGCCGCTGTCAAAAGGTCACACAGCCTCCCACGCCTTAGCTGATTCCGAGGTCAGTTATCACCTCATCCACGGCTGACCACCACCAGCCGAGCAAGGAGAGCTGAGCAGTTACGGCAGACAAGGCAAGGCGAGTGAGGCAGGAAGGAGCCACATAGAATACTAAAGTTCCTCTTCAACAAAGATGAAGGAGAGACCAGCTGTTCATTCTTCCTTTCAGGTCGGCGAATGAATGGCGGTCTGGGAAACCTGGTGAAGGTAAACTGTGGGAAACCGGATGTCACAATGGTGTCCCACGCGTGTTCCCCCCACGGGCTGAGGGGCCAAGGAGATGAGGTGAGCGGTGAAGGAAAGAAAGTGCAGTTTAGCTGATGCTACTCTCATCCTTCTCCCGAATGTTGCGACCTTCCATTCAGAGCCAGCGTGAGGGTTAATTAACAATGCTGTTAAGTTTAATGCTTGCTCAGAAGTATGGCGCGCCTCTCAGCTAAGACAATATCAAGCTGGCGTGGCCGATGGATTATGTAGTAGTGGTAGTGATAGAGGTGGTGTTGGTGTCGGTGGTGGTGATGGTGGTGGCGGTGGAGTTGGTGGTGGTGTCACTGCTGGCGGTGGACGTCCTCCGCTCAGCAGCACGCAGGGCAGTGCGGGACGGGGAGGGGTCACGGCTACAGAAACAATCCCTACACATCACTCTTAGATCAATAGCTTAACATTTCCATGTGAACATTGCAGCGCTAAAGGGAGCAGCGACTCGGCAACATTCCACCCAACATTGAATAATATGAGTAGCAGCGGCAACAGAGCCACCACACACGACCCACTCCTGGGAATTGAGTTTCTGGGGCCACAGAGCAGTCTTCCTGTGTCAATTGCTGGCTGGTGACCAAAGCCTCGTGACTACCACACTCAGTAAGCGGTCATCGGGCACACAGCACACACTCAATGCAATTCATGACCTGCCTCTGCCTAGCCCTTTGCATGTCACTTTCAAGTGAGGAACATCATATCAGCAAAATGTATTCACGTTCACCTTTGTATTACTGAATATTTATTTATAGATGGAAACGTGAAGCATTTCCATTGCTGCCCTGTCTTTGTTGTGCCTGTACGCGTATAATTAATTTGAAAAAGTGCCGCTGTGACGCAAGTCTGATGCAATACAGACATCGACCTCGACTGACAACCGAAGCATATTTAACACAGAAATCCCTTAAATTAGTTTTCTCTTGTGAGCTAACCTTTATTTTCTATGAGTGGGAGGGACAAGGGATAACTTTAATAATATAATTCAAGACACTTTTTCTTGCTATCATAATGGGTATCGAGAACTTAGAATCCTCACACCTAAAAGAGGAGTAAAGCACATATCAATAATGATTTCTGAAAGTGTAGATTAAAAGAAAAAAATCTGTCCTATCATTATACCCCTCCTTTGTCATCCCCGACAACAATGACGGCATGACAGTGAGACAGACAGATGTAGAGAGGGAAACATTGCCGGTCCATGCTAGGTATCTGAGTCATTTGCGACCTTATATCACATCTGTCCATTTATAACCGTCTATACTCAATAGGAAAGATAATTTTATCACCACCGCTATCTCTACCACCACTACAAACACTACCACCACCACTACTCTCACCATCATCAACGTCAACTAACTAAACTAACAAATAATCAAGGAGAAAGAGAGAGAGAGAGAGAGAGAGAGGAGAGAGAGAGAGAGAGAGAGAGAGAGAGAGAGAGAGAGAGAGAGAGAGAGAGAGAGAGAGAGAGAGAGAGAGAGAGAGAGAGAGAGTTTTATAATTTCAGTAATTACGAGGGATATTCTACGTGTTCCATTGCAGCAGACACTCAAGCATTGGAAACAGACTAAAAAAAAAAAAAAATAAATAAATAAATAAAATTGTTACATCACGTTAAAAAAGAATAAATAACGTGTGAAATTGCTTTTGCAAAAAAAATCTAAAATACAAAATCAGAAATGAAATAAAATGGATGATCACATTTGCATCCCGAAACAAAGAAAAATAAATACCATAAAACTTGAACTGCATAAATATACATATAAATGAAATGAAATGGCTAGTTATATTTGTATTTTTAAATAATGAATAAAAAGTTACATAAAACATAGACTATTCGGGATCGTAATAACCTTGAATGCTTTTCAGTCATAGATAGATAAACACATTTTAATCTCACCAAAACCATTATTCATTTGCAGGACGTCAAATTGTTACTATTTCGGTAATCCGGTATCTTATAAGGATTTTGATAGGAATACAACATTAGTTTGTCGCACGTTTCTGAAGCAGACAGGATTGCGTACACCAGTCAGTGAGTGAGAACATCATTCAATATTACGAACTCAGTCACTCACACTCATATACTCACACTCACTCATTTATTCATTCACAATCTGATGTCTTCCCTCCCTCCCTCCCTCACTCACTAACTCACTAATCAATTCACTCATCCAATGACAACTCTTCATCCATTTATTCACTATTCCATTTACTCAACTGAAAAGCGCTCACTCACTCACTCACTCACTCACTAATCCACTCCTTCTTGTATTGATAACTCCTCACCCAATCACTCACTATTCCATTTATTTAAAAAGCACCCTCTCGTGCCGTCACTCATAAACTTCCGCAGGTGGAGTTTCGTCCTTTCATGATTTACGAGACACGACGTCCCCAACTTTTCCCATCAGAGATTCATAACCTGAAGGCTCTTATACCTCCTTCCCCTGACACACACACACACACACACTTTCACCCTTCACCGTTTCAATCTAATACTTGTTACTTAGTTTATTTTCGTATATATAATCTTATGGCCCTGTTTCTCAGTGCCTCTCGTCCTGACAATCTCTCACTGGTCAGGTTTTGCAGTATCAGAGGACTTGGAATTGGAGGGAAACGCAGAATACATTGGAAGCGAGTGCGGTAAATTGATCGACTCCTGACAATGACAAGCCCGGGAAAACAATGGTTGGTGCAATATATATATCCAGTGTCTGGTTCCCGAGTCCAGCCTACACTTAGGTTGTTCATCTTTCCTTTACCTTCGTGTGGATCAGTAAGAAAGAATATGATCAAGGAAACGCAGATAACAGTCGACGTCCACGCAGTGTAGGTTTGTCGGAGGGTGGTGAGGACGTGACAATGTATCGTACATAACACTTTGCCTTCCATCTCTGATTGTTCTACGGTGCAAAAGTGTAATTTTCAGCACCAGGTCACGCCCATCCTCTCCCGCCGCTCGCCACCCCCCCTTAGTGCCGCGCCATGCTGCCTTTGATGTCCTGCCTGGGTTGGTGCGCCCCGCCGTGTGGATGGCGGCATTCAGCGCTGCATTCACTGAGGCATAATAGGTTTTCGATTCTGTTCTTTATAATCTGTTTGAGGTGCCTTATATTGTATTGTGTAGTGGAGGAGAGGGTCCATACTTGTATTTTCCTTCCTTCTTTGGTAAAATGTTGCATCCCTTAAGGCTTCGGCATTTTCAGAACATCATTTTATCGTTGGTTTATTCTACCTCAGGTGCAGAACCCACACCCCTGCATACAAAGGACCACTCTTTGACTCTAGGCGCGTATGCCGCAGAATGAACGACTCTCTAGTTCATTCCAACTAGACTGAGAGTCCCCGGTGCGAGGGACGCCGCGAGCCTGGGGGACAAAGTCCAACAGGTGCCCTGAGGTGCAAGAAGAGGCGAGGGGCGGCGCGCGTCCCGTTCACACGGTTCGGGGCTGTGAGCGAGGGCGGGGCGGGTCTGGGGTAGCGCGGGCGGCAGTCGGCGCAGGACGCTCAACAAGTGTGTGTCGCCCGTCGATCACCACCGCCTCCGCCGCCGCCGCCACTTTCCCGACAGGGACAGAGGAGCGAGCAGCGCCTCCGCCGGGCAGGTTTCCATCAGCGACCACACTTTACGGTGAAAGAGAGGAGGAGTTACGAAGCGGGGAACACTGTGCCCCAGGAGCGACGCGCCGTGGGGGCGGAGTGTGGATGTGTGCGGAACGGCATTACGAGCACAGCATCCTGGTGACGGTGCGGTGATGCGTCAGGGAAAATAGTGAACGGCAAAGCTTCTTGTCTGAGATATTCACCATTTCTTGGTGTTCCGCACACCAGACACTGCGAAAGTGAAACAGCGAGAGTACGAAAGAAAAACGGTGTTCACGTCGCCATGAATCACTGCCACGCTTCCGCCGCCCCTCACACGCCCCTCACCTGCTGATCTCCATGCACCCACACCCTCCCTCTTGAAGACCATATTCCATCCCGTTACTTCCCCTCACTATCCCTCACCTTGCTCCTGTAACTCCCATCAACCTCTCTCTCTCTCTCTCTCTCTCTCTCTCTCTCTCTCTCTCTCTCTCTCTCTCTCTCTCTCTCTCTCTCTCTCTCTCTCTCTCTTTTATCCTAAGGAGTAACACCTCTGTCTCAACCTACAAACCCTCTGAATCAACTTAGGCACACGCCACACCACGAACGCCTCATCCCCGCGCGTCTGTCCTTCCACGGGATGAGAATGCCCGCTCTTCGCCGTGGATAGTGCGGTAGAAGCAGAGCCGCCCCTGAGCAAGGCGGCCGACAAGACCATGTGCTCTAGCGCGGCTCCCGGGGAAGGGGGAGATGGGGTCCCCTCCACACTGCCCCCCCGGAACCCTCGGCCCACCACCAGCACCACCACCACCACGAGCACGGACGTGAAGATGAGGCGCTTCACGCTGCCCAACCTTTTCCTGACGGTGGAGGGGCAAGACCGCCAGCTAGAGGAGATATGCCCGGGCATCTACGAGTACACGGGTGAGTGCTGGGGCGTGAGGAGAGGCGGGGCGGACCGGGAGTGGGTGAAAGATGCTCACGTCGAGTTGTAAGTTGTGTTTATGCATTTGTAACGACTAATTGATTTTCTTCCTCTATATGTAGTTGTTGCTTCTTGTGTGCGTGCGTGCGTGCGTGCGTGTGTGTGTGTGTGTGTGTGTGTGTGTGTGTGTGTGTGTGTGTGTGTGTGTGTGTGTGTGTGTGTGTGTGTGTGTGTGTGTGTGTGTGTGTGTGTGTGTGTGCGTGCGTGTGTGTGTGTTCTTATTCTTGTTCTTGTTTTCTCATAGCATAATGCACATTTTTTTTTTTTCGTCTGTCTCTCCTTTGTTCAATGTTCTCTTTGTTCAAGGAGAGGTGCCAGAAAATATGTGTCAATATGTCACTGAGGCGTTCCGCTCGGTGAAGGAGACGTGGTGGTGGTGGCGGCGCTGGTGGTGGTGGTGGTGGTGGTGGTGGTGGCGATGAGGTGCTGGTGAGGAGTGTGTGGGCAGTGACGGTGATGGACAGTGATGACAGGACGTGATTGTGCGATGGTATATTGAAGTATTTGCAATGGTGCCTCCTGGATCTTGGTGATGGGGATCCTTTCCTGGTAATGGTAATGGTGCCAGTGATGGTGATGAGGTTCATGGTAATGGTGACGGATTCAGGTGCAGGTGAAGGGTATCTATAACAACAGTATGAACGATGTAGTGATGGGAGGGAGGGACGAAGATAGGAAACAGATGGAAGCAGAAGACGAAAGGCAAGTGATGGGAGAGTAAAAAGAATGGCTGATGAAGGGCATGTGTGGAGGTCATGGGAAGTGACGGAATAACATGCAAGACGGTGAAGTGGAAGTGTCTGGATAGGGCTGGTTGAATTTAGAATGTATGTGTTTGGGGCGAGTATGGGGAAGAGGCGCGGAGAGATTCACTGAGGCAACTTCTCCGTTAAAAAAGAAAGAACAAAGCAAATTTCCAGGAGCGTTGAGGGAAGGGGAGGTCTCCGAGGCCCTGATCCATCCTTGTTACGTTTTCTTTCCCAGTTTTCTTCCTCTTTTACCTTGCAATTCATCCTTTTGAAATTGAGGACGGCGAAACATCGTCTCTGCACTGCACGCATTAGTCCCCCACGCATCTGCCTCACGAAAAGAGACAGAGCTATATGAGTGAACCTCGGATGTTTTACCAAAGGGACCCCGACCTAGGCAACAGTCCGTCCTGAGAGTCCCAGTGCTGGCAGAGTTTTCTTTGTCTCCAGCGGGGTCACATTAAGACTGGCATGGTGAACGAGAAAGAGGCAGCCGAGCGGAAAAGAGGGAATGAAAAAGAAGACATCGGCCAAGTTGCGTGATGTGATCTCATTAACGTGTCTGTGTTTAGTTAATAAGTCCTGTGCTCCCACGCTCCCCTGAATGGCCAGCTTCAAGGGACACGACACGGCACAGTAAAGTGGGTTGGTTACTTCGAGCAAATTAACTGTAGGAAATGTAAAGTCTGAGGAGACGCTTTCCCGCTGTGCTCAGCTCCATCACCCAGGTATTGGGGTAAAGAGAGAACATCGCACACACACACACACACACACACACACACACACACACACACACACACACACACACACACAAACAAACAAACAAACAAACACACACACACACACAAACACACACACACACACACACACACACACACACACACACACACACACACACACACACACAAACCCATGACACGGACGCCAACAGGAATGCCAGGAGCTATGAAACTACAATCCTAATTCATTTTCACAAGTGTCCAGTAGACAGAGGCAGTCGTGATGCGAGGCGACAGGACGGCCGGCGTGATGGTGAGCAGGTAACATTGCGCCAGGCTGTCAGAGCGGCCCGGCCATAAAGAACCAGCCTTTGTTGACAGGCCTCGGTGTACCCACGTTATCAGGTGGATTCCCCGTGGCACAGCTCGCCTCTCGCTCACTCGGTTGTTCTCCTTGAAGCAGTGAGCGCTTGTCGCATACCTCGCCTGCCATGTGCACAAAACTGCTTTAAAATGATGAGGAAATTTATACAGAGCTCCCTTCGTGTGCAAGGATACAGGCTACACACACGCCCTGGAAGGTCACACCAGATACACTTAACTCCGCTTCTGTTTCCCTGCCATGTGCATAAAACTGTTTTAAAATGATGAAAATTTATAGTCAGAGTTTCCTTTCGTGTGCAATAGATACATACAGGCTACACACACGCCCTGCCACCTCAGACACA